>NC_088872.1:32720680-32944915 GCF_032884065.1 Artemia franciscana | reverse complement strand
ATTTCTGCTTTGCCTCACTTCAGGTTTTTAAGAATCATTATTGAGCACAATCAAAAGAACAACAGAATTTGCGATTGCTATATGTCACTTGGTTAATATTAAGTGGCGTAAAAATGGATTATTCAAGTGAAACCAAAGAAGTAACATTAAATTTTTCAAAAATTTCTCACAAATATATTAAAAATAAGAATGCTAAAATACCTTACAACTTCATTAAAAGCTCCTTTCAGATCCCAGAAAGCTGCATGTAACCTATTTTTCACGCCTTTGGTATATTTTCCAAACAACACTTGCAATATAAATAGTTGATTTATCAGAGTATAATCCTTCCTGAGCCCTGCCTGAATATCTGTCATATTACTTTGTGAATCTAACCATCATTCTTATTTTTAATATATTTGTGAGAAATTTTTGAAAAATTTAACATTACTTCTTTGTTTTCACTTGAATAATCCGTTTTTATGGCACTTGATATTAACCAAGTGACATATAGCAATCGCAAATTCTGTTGTTCTGTCAATTGCACTCAATAATGATTCTTAAAAACCTGAAGTGAGGAGAAATCTGAGACCAGTGGTGTCAATTACAGGAGGGACAAGGGAACTGCCCCATACTCCCCCTCTAGATTTTTTTTATATTCTCATTTAAAATGCCTTTATTTGTGTTTTCTTTGAAAAAGAACGACAAATTCCCCCCCCCCCCGGTATATTTTTGAAACGTATTTTACACCTCCTAAATTGTGCTATTTGACACTGTCTTAGATGGGATCTCTCAACTCAACAAACACAAAGAAGACTTATGAACAACTTATGGATTTATAAGCAGTCTTTAACAATATTTCCATCGTTATAAATTTTTCACAAATATATTAAACATAAGAATGCTAAATTACCTTATAACTTCATCAAAAGCTCCTTTCAAATCCCGGAAAGCTGTTCTGGCTTCCAGGGGAATTGTTATGTCACTCATAATTACCTTTCCATGTGTCATCCGGTATTCAAAAGAGTAATTAATGTGGAGTTCAAATATTGAGAAGACTGTTTGTTTTAATGAGAATGTAAATATATGGGAGGTTGTGAGAAAATTAATACAATATTTTCCCGTTAAATTCAAATAGGCTAGGAAAAAACAAGCAGTATCCAGGAGCGCTAAAGGGTATGTCTGAAACCTTTCTCCGACTTGTAAAAACGTAACAAAATGAATATAAACATGTCTTTCATGCGTTTCATAGGTTTTGTTTTATAAAGATTTCTCAAAAAAATTTTTAATACCCCTTCCCCCTTGGAAATTTCCTGGGTACCACCCTATGAAAGAGATTTAGAAATGTGAAAAATACCAGTTTTCAAATTTTAAGGGACGTGTAACATTTCTAAATCTTCTATATTGGTAAAACGCCAACAATTGGGAGAAGGGATTGTTGAAACACAAATATTCAATCAACGAAATCATAGTTTGCACCAAAGGCCCAAGAATTTTGATTCTGCCTTGGCCCAACACGTGCACAATAACCCTCACCACTTCATTTTATTTGAAAACACTTCCATTATTCAGAGGTCATTGTCAAAATATTTGCTTGATTTTCGTCTTCTTATTTTGCTACTGGCTGACAAAATTCTCATTTTCTCAACTATTTGATTTTTTTCATTAATTATATATTTTCCTTTCCTGGTTTCTCACAAAACATTGAGCTTTAAATATTATAGGAATGTGTTGAAGCTTGTCTTAAGTTTAATATGGTTCTTTACTTTCCTTTGTAAAACTTCTTTTCTGGATAGTTGTGCTGAATTAATGTTTATTGAGGGCTTATTTTTGGTTTCCTTTTAATAATTTTAAATATATATTTATAAAACTATGGTATAAATTAAATTAAAAAAACAAGTATTTTTAACCGAAAGTAAGGAGCAACATTAAAACTTAAAATGAACAGAAATTACTCCGTATATGAAAGGGCCTTTTCCTCCTTAACACCCCGCTCTTTACGCTAAAGTTTTTTACTGTTTTAAAGAGTAAAGTTAACAGAAAGTGTCAAACTTTAGCGTAAAAAGCGGGGCGTTGAGGAGGAAAACCCCTTTCATATACAGAGTAATTTCTGTATAAGCATCTATATTAAGCATCTCAGACATAAGATCTTTCTATATATCAAGTTTCATTAAGATCTGACCACCCATTTGCAAGATAAAGATGCCTCAATTTTCATGTCTTCCAAGATTTCCAGTTTCCCCATCCAACTCCCCTCAATGTCACTGGATCTGGTCAGGATTTAAAATAAGAGCTCTGAAGCACACGATCCTTCTAAATATCAAACTTCATTAAGATCTGATCACCCATTTGTAAGTTACAAATACATCTTTCTAATTTTTTCAAATTAACCCCCCCCCCCCAAACTCCCCCAAAGAGAGCGTATCCATTATGGTTATGTCAATCACGTATTTAGAACTTGTGCTTATTTTTCCCACTAAATTTCTGTTTTGCCTCTCTTCAGGTTTCTAAGAATCATTATTGGGCCTTCTTGAAGAAATTGACTTTCTCTATGCTGTTATGATTTACAAAATAAACATTATTGACACACATATAATATAAACCTTACCCAATTGTAGCAACGAATCATAATTTTGAGTGAGAAGCCCATAAAAAGTTGAATGTCTTTATTACCCCTGTGAAAAACCATTTAAAGATAAGAGTTTCAAACAGGGTGAATTTAAATGCCTACATTCCATTTTGAACTATACCATAAAAGGTAATAATTGTTTTTCAATGCCGGTGAACTAATTATGGAATATAGTAGCTTAAAAAACAGTGAAAAGTTGAATTTTTCTAAGGTAAGCATGGATTTACACTTTTAATAGTGATATAGGATCAAATTTGACCAAAATATAAACTGTAATGCACAAAAAACTGCGTTATATAGAGGAGGGGGAAGGGGTATAGTTAGGGACCTCAAAATAACTTCCCGGGATATACTTTAGCCTGTAGACACATCCCTGAAAGTTTCAATTCTCTAGCCCAACAACTTTCCAAGATAGCAAGAAGTCAATGGACTAGAATTTTACTGATTTTAAAATAGGAAAATATACTTTTTCGCGAAATTTTCAGTATTGAAGTGTCCCAGTACTGGTTGTCTTACCCTACTAGTACTAGGGGGCCCCTAAAGTGTTTCCCCTAAATCATCCCCAGGACCCTAAAGCAATCCCAGGCATCCCTGGGACCACTCTAGGGCCCTTTTGAGTGCATTAGGACTGCAGTAGGGTCTTCCGAGAGTGGTTGTAGTTTCCCTCAAAGCAATCCCAGAGTCCTAGAGCCATCCCAGGCCCCTGGGACTGATTTAGGGAATTTTTGGGTGCCATAGAACTGCTCAAGTACTCCTACTGCAGTATTAGGTGCTCCTAGTACTAGGACTAGGACTGGTCCTGGGTTCCCCTGACACTAGGACTAGGAGGCCTCAAAGGCAGCCCTGCTCTAGGGCCCTTTGAATGCCCTGGGACCACAGTAGGGTGCCCTAGAGTGGTCCTAGTTTCCCTTAAAGCAACCTCAGGGCCCAAAAACTATTCAAGGCACCCCTGGGACCTTTTTAGGGAATTTTTGGGTGCCATGGGACTGCTCTAGTGCCCTTATAGCAGTCCTAGGTGCCCCTTGCACTAGGACTAGTGGCACTAGGACTGGTCCTGGGTTCCCCTGGCACTAGGATTAGGGGCACTAGGACTAGAAGGCCTCAAAGGCAGCCCTGCTCTAGGGCCCTTTGAGTGCCCTGGGACTGCAGTAGTGTCCCCCTAGAGTGGTCCTAGTTTCCCCTAAAGCAACCCCAGGACCCTTGTGAGAAAACCATTTAAAGCCTTTTTATGTCAATGTTTAAAGTATATTGGCTGATTTTCTAGGAGGACACTAAAAGTGTCCTTTTTTTGCTGAATTTGACACTTTATTCTCAAAAAGTTTTGTCAACCCTGTAAAGCATAGGGTAACATTCATATCAACAGATTGTTAGATATTAAAGAAATAAACTTATCTCTACAGTCAGAATTGCATCCTGAATCTAAATTTTACATTCATTTGAAGAATTGCCTAAATATGTCATACCATCTCCCATGAGTATGGTTGTTATCACTGTACCTATGGTGGAAAAGAGGCTAAAAAATCTCGATGCCAACAAATCAGCCGGCCCTGATGGAATCCACCCGAGGTTGCTCAAAGAAACAGCCACCGAGATTTCCCCTGCGTTGTGCTATCTATTTCAGTTTTCTCTTGATTGCAGAGTTGTTCCCTCACAATGGAAGACTGCTTATGTTACACCCATATTCAAAATGGGGGACCAGTCTAAAGCTGAAAACTACAGACCTATAAGCCTTATGTCTGCTGTTGCTAAGGTTTTAGAGAGAATTGTCAATGACGCACTTCTCAAGCACCTAGTTTCCAACAGCATTATCTTGGACAAACAACATGGTTTTCTTCCCGGGAAGTCAGTCGAAACCAACCTACTCGAAACTTATGAGCTAATCACTCAGCTTCTTGACAGAGGATTTCCTGTCGACCTAATTCTACTAGACATTGCCAAAGCCTTTGACAAAGTCCCCCATAGTTGTTTGTGCTCCAAACTTACAGCCGTGGGCATTGATAAAAGACTAGTCAACTGGCTAATGGACTTCCTTGGTGGCAGAACGCAAAAGGTTTGGCTCTTTACCATGGACAGAGACAAGATCTATTCAACACCTCGCCAAGTTCTGAGCAGCGTCCCTCAAGGAACTGTCCTCGGACCAACCTTATTCCTCAACTATATCAATGACCTGGTAGCTGAAACAAAAACCTATTTGACTCTTTATGCTGACGACTCCAAGCTATTTGGTACTGCAGACAACATTAGCCTACAAGCCGATCTCAACCAAATTCAAGCATGTGCAGATAAATGGCTTCTGTCCTTCAATATCTCAACGTCACTCTTCATTTCGGCCGTGGTAATCTGCAGCACCAGTACACTATGTATGATGGCAAAACATCATCGACAGTCTTGATTCCTACTACTAGTAGTGGTAGAGACCTGGGAGTCCTGTTGGATGACAGCTTAAAATTCCATGAGCACACCGCCCAAGCAGTTTCAAAAGCAAATGCAAATTTGGGACTCCTGAAAAGAACCGTCAGTAGTCGATCCTCCACAGTTTTTCTAAAATTATATAAAGCTCTGGTCTGGCCAATCCTAGATTTTGGAACATGTCTTGCTGGTCCTTTTTACAAGAGTGGCATCCAGCTTGTTGAGGGTGTCCAGAGGAGAGCGACCAAATGCATCAACAGTTTATGCAGTCAGCCCTACTGCAGAAGATTACAATCTGTTAACCTCCCAACACTCGTTTTTCAGCGTAGGTGTAACGACTTGCTGCTCACCTACAGGTACCTCCAGCAAGCGGATCAGAAGCTGTTCACTTTCTCTCCCCACCAAAAGCAAACACGAGGACTTTCCAAAAAGCTGTTCAAATCCAGCATTAACACCAAAGTCCGACTAGATTTTTTCAGCCTGCAAGTGGTGAACGATTGGAACCAACTAAACTAAGAGACAGTCTTGGCAACCTCGCCCAAGGAATTCAAAAAGAGGCTCGACAAGGAATGGGAGGCCAAACCATGGAGATTCCAGTGGGAAAACCCCTCCCAGCCCTCGCTACCATAACAGTCGTGGAAGACAATAGAGAGTTAGCTTGGAGGATGATGCGGCTTGTCATGCTCAACCATCTCACACACTCTATCTGAAGCTGCTGTTGTGCAGTGGTGCCAACTCTAAATCGCTGGAGAATGGTTCTTGAACCATACCTACCATGTGATCACTGTTACCAAGTGGGCTTAAATTGCATCTCTCCAGCACTCTCTAGTCCCAATGGTTTGTCGCTTGACCTTAGCACAGCGACCAGATCTATCGCCATCATCAACTATGGAGCATCACAGTTCTTGCAACTAATTTGCTCTGAAGTGCGAATTAAGGTAATTAAGGTAATAAGTTTCCCTGAGAGGCAAAGTTTTTTTCAAGATTGGTGTCATTGTAACTTGATGATAGATAGTCTACCATCCATTCATCCTAGGGCAGAACTAAGGGATGGTCAAGATTTTTGGGTTAACTCATGACAGACAATGTCCAATATTCTTGTGTTCAAAATGGAGGACTGAATTTGCTTGGACTTGCAGGTGAACAAGTGACCTAAGCCTTTACCCCCACCACCTAATGTGCAAATATATATCCTGAATTGGAATCCACTCCAAAGTGGTATATAGCCTATAATTGTGGGGGTAAAGTTCATTTCTGATGCAAATGAATGCTAAATTTGGATTCAGGATGCAATTCTAATTGTAGATGCAAGTTTGTTTCTTAGCTAGGCTATCTGAATAATCTGTTAATATAAACGTTACCCAAAGTATGTCCCCAAAGGTATTTTGAAGTACCTACATCCACTCCTTCTCCCTCTAGAAGGCACTTACCATTGATGACCTTTAAAAATCTGTGTTGTAAAAGTGAAACCTTGCAAAATAGATCTTCTGCTTAAATGAAGTATAAGAAAAGTATTTTCAGCTTCAAATCTTGATTAAGCTCCAATTTACAAGGTTTCAAAGATCTTTGAATACTTTTCTGAACTTGAAGAAAAACCCCATTGACATGGCATAAAAATTGGCTTAAAGTTCTACTCTGGGATGGAGTATAGACTATCAATCAACAAGTGAAATTACATTGTTTTTATGAAATTCTGAAAAAGGATTTTGCTAGCTTTGCCACTCCCTAAGACTTTTTTACTATCTGCATAGGTTTTACTCTAAATAGCCATGGCTCTCAAGTTTTTCATCACTTCCAATAATTTGATTTTAATTCAAAATGTTGTGCCAGCTGTTGTAGGGTATATTATTGACTGATTATAAAAATATTAATTCCATCATTGCAGACAATTGACATAAATACACATAATAGCAATTAACCTAGCACAACTGAATTTAAAGTTTGTGCTTTCTTATATAATTCAGGTGAAGTCCTGAATGAGGGGCTTTTTGCTTGGAAAGTAGAGGAGTTATGAGAATGGCACTTTCAGGAATGCATTCATAGTCTGAATTATGCTTTGGATAGGTGGTTTCAACCTCTGTACTCTAAGCCTACCTTATTTTTAAGTCAGAATAAATTACAAGGAAGTCATGTCTAGGCCAACTGCCCTAGCCTCTGTAAAACGAGGCTATGATCTTTTAAATTTTGTTGTGAGTCAGCTTTTCTTTGATTCCAGCCTAGTTGTAGAAATAGGTGACCTCATCTACTCTACATCAGTTCACATTAAGAGTGGCATCCCCCAAGAGACCAAACTAGGCCCAACACTGTTTAACCTCTATGTAAATTATGCTTCTGAGATGGTCAAGAATGGCTTGGAACTGTATGCAGATGATTCCAAACTCTTTGGTCCAGCAGCCTCAATAGAAAGTTGCTCTTCTCTGTAAAGAGATCTTAACAACCTCTGTCTGTGTGCAACAACCTGGAAGGTTGAGTTCAACCCAAGCAATTGCAAAGTCCTACATCTTAGTCCAAACAACCCCTGTCATAGTTATCACATGATTGGCTCTCCAGGTGCCAATATGCCCATTCAGAGTGCCAAGAAAGAGAATGATCTTGGGGTAATCATTGACATTTGGTAATCATTGGGGTAATCATAGTCACTGTCAGAACCAAGCAGCTAAAGCAAACAAGGTTTGATCAAGCATTCAGTGACAAGTCACCAACCAAGACTTATCAAGAAGCTTTACACAGTCCTTGTTTGTCCCCACCTTGAGTTTGAAATGTTGGTGGCCAACCAGCACTTTAAGTGTGACATGGAGATAATTGAAAAGGTCCAGTGTTGAGCAACCAAGCTCCCTTTTACCAAAGAACAAATCTCCTATGAGCAACAACTAGATAAGCTTGGCCTGCCTACCCTAATTTACCATGTAAAGAGAGGAGATGTCATCCTTGCATTTAAGATGATGACCAGTAATGTCATTAAGCCTGTTTTTGATCACAGTGAATATACCCAAACATGAGGAAATCCCATAAAACTATGCCAAAAATTTAGCAGAAAGTATGAGAAGTTCAACTTCTTCACCAATTGCATTTTTCCACTGTTGAATTCACTCAGCAAATCTACTGTGTCAGCCAGATCATTTAGCAGCTTTGTGATTGGTGTTAACTTTGATTAGAGCAGCAATTCTAGAATTATTTTAAATTATTTCATAAGTGTTGACTATAGATTGTATATATATTTATGTTTTGACAACTAAACAAATATTTGGCTTGTCTGTTGCCCATTTTGAAAATAAATTGAATTGAAGTCATTGAAGATGCAATGGGATGAACCAGTATCATCCACCAGGGTCTATTAGTCACCACCCACCCCTTTTAGCCCTCAAATATGCCTGGCCAGCAATAAATAACCAAATTATACCAAACAATAAATACACCAAACAATGAAACCAAACTGTCCTGTATATATGTAAATAGCAATGATCCACTCATGAACATCAAATCAATGTTACCTGGCAACATCTATAGGTTCTTCAACCTTATTTGCTAATAGATGCAATTTAAGGTAATAACACAAAGTTTATACAGTCCAATGCCCTTTAGAGGGGAAATGGGTGGAGGCAGATACCTTGAAAGATCTTCCCAGGGCATGGTCTAGGTTCTGGAAACGTTCCTGAAAGTTTCATTCACCTAACTTAACTGCTTTCCCAGATAGCAATGACCTCCTCATCTATAATTTTACCATAATTTAAGACTTGTGCATTGGCCTAATTTGAAAAGTCAAGACATCAGTAATAATTTGCAATGAGGAACAAATTTTGGTAAACAAAATTCAATCATCATTAATTATTACTGTTATGCAGAATACACTTGCTATGTCCAAGATTAAAGTTGTATTTCCAGGCACTGGGTTTGAGGTATGTTTTAAACAGGTTACATCAAATCAATGTTACCTGGCAACATCCATAGGTTCTTCAACCTTAGTTGCTAGTAGATGCAATTTAAGGTAATAACACAAAGTTTATCCAAGCCAATGCCCTTTAGAGGGGAAATGGGTGGAGATAGATACTTTGGAAGATCTTCCCAGAGTATGGTTTAGGTTCTGGAAACATTCCTGAAAGTTTCTTTCACCTAACTTAACTACTTTCCCAGATAGCAATGACCTCCTCATCTATAATTTTACCATAATTTAAGACTTGTGCATAGGCCTAATTTGAAAAATCAAGACATCAGTAATAATTTACAATGAGGAACAAATTTTGGTAAACAAAATTTAACCATCATTAATTATTACTGTTATGCAGAATACACCTGCTATATCCAAGATTAAAGTTGTATTTTCAGGCACTGGGTTTGAAGTGTGTTTGGAACAGGTTTAACAAAAATCAATTCCAGGTTATCTATGCTTAACCTAGCCAAACTTTAAAGTATTTTCATTGTATAAGTTCCAAGCATGTTGGACATAGGTTCTAAAAAGACCCAAAGCTCTGTTGAACACAGCACTCAAAATGATAATCTGTACAATTTGTGCTGAGCTCTGTGTAGGATGTGCATGGCCTGACAACAGAGCTTTGCCTTTAATGTTAGCTATCAGTGTTTTGAAATAGGTAGAACTGTTTACAGCAAAACTATAGTGGATTAGGTGTCAATTTAATGATTAACTGGCTGAATACTGGGGGTATTACCAAGGGGTCTTACCCTAGTTGTTACCCTGGTAATGTAATATCCTAGGTTTTCCTGGGATATTAGACAGACATCATTTTGCAATCAATGCACATAATCTATTTTGATTTAGTTTTATGTCCCCCTCAACTGTCCATGGAAATTTCAATTTGATACCTTATTCCATTCCTGGGATATTGTATTTTTGGCATTTTGACAACATAGATGCACTCAAACTCTTTTGATTTAGTTCAATAGTAATAGTAGTTGTAGCAGTCACAAGTAGTTACAGTTACAAGTATTTACATATCAAGTATTTGCAGTCACAGTTGCAAGTAGTTATAGTTGTAAGCTGTTGCAGTCAAATTTACATGGAGTCACAATCTCAGTTCCAAGCATTGGCATCATTTCAGTTGCCCCCCAATAATTTGGATAAAAATTATTATGTTGCTCAAGCCCCTTGACTCTCCAGATGTGGATCCCTCTTGCTCCCCACAATAAAACATATGGAGCTGCACCCTCAGTTCTAAGTTGCCACAGTTGCAGTCAGAACAATAAAACATCTAGAGCTGCACCCTCAGTTCTAAGATGTCACAGTTGCAGTCAGAAGTAGCTGGAGTTATAGATGCAAATAGTTGGATTTTCAATTAGTTGCTGTTGCAAGTATTTGTTGTCATAATTTTTCACAAATACAAGGAGTCACATTCATAAATTGTTGTAGCAGTAGTAACAGTAGCAGTATAAAAGTAGCATTAGTACAGTAGTTGTTGTTGTAGCCCTGACAGATTTAATGTAAAACCATCAGATATTCTAAAGACATTGGTGATATGCCTTTTATATAACCTATGTGCATGTACTGTATTTGATTTTCTTCAATTTGTACCTCAGCATCCCATGACAGTTACACCTTAATGCTTTCAGCCTTTGTAGTTACAGTACCATAGTGTTATAAGCAGTAGAAGTAATAATATTAGTATGCATATACTGTCTTTTGGTAGTTCAACATCTCCTACTGCAAGTTGAAACCTAATGCTCTAAGCTGTCCCTGGGATGTAGCTGTTACAACTTTTTAAAAATATTATATCCACATAGTGTGCTTTGATTTGGTTCACATCCCCCTAAACATTTTCTGAAAGTTTCACCTTAATACCTTTAGCCTCAGTTGTAGTAGTAGTAGTAGTAGCAATAGTGTTAGTATGCCGATAGTGCCTTGTGGTTAGTTCAACATGCGCTCAAAGATTCAAATTAATACTCTAAGCCATTCCTGAGCCATGCTAATATGTCCTTTTGACAACCTGCATGTACATAGTTTGTTTGTATGTATTTAAGCACCCCCTTAGGCATTCCCTGAAAGTTTAAAATTCATACTCTTTGACTCTTTGTCTCAACTCCACTTCATTAAACAGTAAAAAACTTCAGCGTAAAGAGCGGGGCATTGGCAAGGGAACATCCCCTTTCATACACTGAGTAATTTCTGTTCGTTTTAAGTTTTAATGTTGCTCCTTACTTTCAGTTAAAAAAAACTAGTTTTTTATTTAATTTCTGAACATTTTTGAATTAATGCATGTTTGATTTTGGCTCTTTGCACATAAATTATTAAAACGAAATTTGCATATTAATTCTTTTTTTGGCTAAATGGCTTTCTATTAGTTTTGACCAGACGATTTTGAGAAATAATGGGTTGGGATGGAGGCCTAGTTGCCCTCCAATTATTTGGTTGCTTAAAAAGGTAACTAGAACTTTTAATTTTTAATAAACGTTTTTATTAGTAAAAAATATATGTAACTTAAGAATTAACTTACAAAACAAACTTCTATATTCTTATATTTTTATTATGTATATGAGGGGGTTTGTCCCCTCGTTAATACCTTGCTCTTTACACTAAAACTTAAGTTTTGTCCTAATTCTTTAAGAATGACCCCTGAATCAGAAAGGCCATAGAATAAATAGTTGAAATTACTAAAAATACTTTAGCATAAAGAGCAAGGTATTTAGGAGGAGAAGAACCCCTCATATGCGTAATAATCTCTGTTTGTTTTAAGTTTTAATGCTACTCCTTACTTTCAATTGAAAAAAACCTTTTCATGTTTATTTTTTCATTGTTTTTTTTTATAGTAATGGTAGAAAATCCTGCGCCCCCTTCATTGAATTTCTCTTCCACCATGACATATTCCTCCAAGGAAAGATCCTCCCACATAGCCCTCTCCCCTCAACCCCCCCAACCAAAAAAATCCCCCTGAAAACGTCTGTACACTTCCCAATAACCATTACTATATTTAAACACTGGTCAAAGTTTGTAACTTGCAGCCCCTCCCCTGGGGAGTGTGGGGCTTTTTGACTATGCTGAACAAAATGGCTATTTCAAATATTTGTTTCGTTGACTTTGGAAAAAATGAGCGTGGGAGGGGGCCTAGGTGCCTTCCAATTTTTTTGGTCACTTAAAAAGGGCACTAAAACTTTTCATTTCGGTTAGAATGAGCCCTCTTGCGACATTCTAAGACCACTTGGTTGATACGATGACCCCTGGGAAAAGAGAGAGAGAGAAAAAAAAACCTGCACCCATGATTGGTCTTCTGGCAAAAAATACAAAGTTCCACATTTTTTTAGATAGGAGCTTAAAACTTTTGCCACAGGGTTCTCTGATATGCTGAATGCGATTTTGTTTTTTGTTAAGATTCTATGAATTTTAGGGGTATTTCCCCCTATTTTCCAAAATAAGGCAAATTTTCTCAGGGCTGTAACTTTTGATGACAAAGATTAAACTTGATGAAACTTGTATATTTACTATCAGCATGAAAATCCGATTCTTTTGATGTATTTTGTGCAAATAAGGTGTTAGTTTGTGTGTGGGGGGAGGGTCGTTTGCCCACCAATCACTATTGACTCTTAAAATGGCACTAGATTTTTTAATTTTCAATCATATCATCCCCCTTCAAAGTTTCTACAACAGCTCCTTCCATACTAAGTGCCTTGATGAAAAAGTAAAAAAAATAAATAATATATAGAGCCAACTTCACTCTTTACTTTGGCTGTGCCATTGTGCTGCAAATGAAAGACACTATGAAGTTATCTCAGGAACAGCTAAAGTATTCATTTAAAACTTTCAGGGAACGTTGAGGGGGTGTTAACTAAATCAAAAGACACCATGTGCATCCAGGTTGTCAAAAAGGTGTAAAGGTTATCTAAGGCTGTAAGTTAACAGCTGAAGAGACGCAGCTGAAACTCTGAAAGAATATTGGTCAGGAGATCGAGTAGATTCTAAATTTTGACAAAAATGCTTTTAGAAAATTTGGTTGTATTGATTCTTAGTGTGACGAAACATAGTGTGTGCATATTACTGCTAATACCATTGCTACTATGACTACTACCGCTAAGGCTAAAAATATGAAGTTGAAAATTACAGGGAATTCAAACTAAATGACAACTCACTATGCACATACAAGTTGTCAAAAGGATGTATCAGCAACATTTTGAGAATGGATTGGAGCATTAAAATGTAACTTACTGAGCATGTTCTGGGGGATGTTGAACTAACCATAAGGAAATATTTGCATGGTACTACTACTACTTTTAATGCTACTACTACTACCACTTCTAATACTACTACTGCTACTGTTGCTACCACTATTTTTACTGCTGGTTGAGCTAAGGATAAGGCAAAACTTTCAAGGAAAATTCAGGGGGAAGTTGAACTTTATCAAAACATGTGTGCATGCAGGTTTTCAAAAGGGCATATCAGCAATATCCTAAGAACAGTTTGGAGTATGAAATTGAAACGTACACAGCTTGTTGTAAACGAAGTGGAGTAACAAAAGAAATACGTACCAAAAAACTTCCACTTCTATTATTACTACTACTAAAAATAAGAATATTAAGGTGAAGGAACTGCTCCCAGTTCCAATGTCCCTGTAACTGCTTAGGGTTTTGGTTGAAACTTTTAGGGTATGTAGGGGGGATGTGAAAAAAAACAAAAGGTACTATGTGCATACTGCTGCTAATTCTACCACCACTACCACAACTGTTGCTACTATTGGGGCTAAGGGTGCAAATGTAGAGCTTTCAATAAATGATTAGGGGGGGGGGGTTGTTGAACTAAATGAAAACACGCTATGTGCATGTAGGCTGTTAGAAAGGTGTATGAGAAGTATATTAGCAGTGGCTTTGAGCATTCAGGTGAAACTTTTTGGATATGTTGAAGGGAATCTTAAGCAACTTTCAGGAAACGTTGAGGGGAATATTCAACTAAGTAAAAAGCACTACGTTCTTAATGCCGCTACTACTGCTACTACTGTTTCTATTTCTGCAGCAATTGCTACTATTGCTGAGGCTAAGGGTATTAAGATGAAACTTTCGGGGCATATTAAGGGATATTGAACTAACCAAAAGGTAATTTGTGCATACAGGTGACACTAATTATTGCGAAACTACCTCATTGTTTTACGTTATCGTTTGTACCCGTTGCGTAAACATTTAATTCTGTCAAATGTAAAGAGATCGAACACAATGTGCATCAATTTGCACAAATTTCTAGCCCAAAGTGAACAGATTCTTGCTTACAAGTCCCTCTCCCGTGATAGACATCCAGTTCACCGTAAACAAATAAATGGGCATACCAACTAGCAAAAATTGCAAACCCCTCATCGCTGAAGATGATTATAGCCCAACAGCCGATTATTACTTACAAGTCCCCTACATGTCTTGCCACTGGAACCAAATTGGTTTAACCATCAAATACACCGGAAACAAATAACAGGTACACTAACTAGCAAAAGTGGCAAACCCCTCATTGCCGAAGATGATTTTGAGCTAACAGCCGTTTCTCGCCCAAAGTGAACCGATTCTTACTTATAAGTCTCTCTCCTCTTTGTTGTTCTTATCCAATAATTTTTTATCATCGTCAAACTTTCTCCCTGAAAAATCTATTTTCTTAAACATTCCAATTCTGTACATTAATCTGCAAAATGCCTTGGGCATTTTGTAAAGTAATTATCTTTGACCTTTGTAGGTCAGTCAAAGACCTACACATTTTGCAAAAGTTGTAAAATACTGTCTAGTGCGAGTGTAGTAACGTACGTTTGCCAGTGCAATGAAAACGACTTTCCTTTATCACCTATATTATTTTTGTTGGTTTTGGTATCTTTTCAGAAAAGATAAAAAGAATGAACGGTCATTCTTCCTCAGTTGATGCCCTACTGCCAAGAAGATTTGCCGATCCGCAATCTGTACCAGTTGAACCCAAAAGAATGTGCTGCTGCCGCGTTGGTACAGCTGCAGTAGTGAATGGCGTTCTGTCTGCTGTCTTTTTATGCCTTGCTATTGGATTTCCGTATGCCTTTGACTCCATATTGAATCATGTAAGTAACTGGTTCATCATAGGCTACATATGGTAATTGTTTTATCAAATTGTAGCTAAATATTTTAATTCTATACTTATTTATTTTCTCTGAGAGATTATTTATGAAGTATGAGCTTTCTATCAAGTTTTATTGACCGCTCTTTCTAATGTGCGTATATGCTTTCTACATCCGTGACTTTCACAGAAGCTTCTATGCGCAGCTTGTGTAGAGATATATGCACCTATGTGCATTAATATTTTGGGGGGAAGCAGGTGATATTTCAGTCAAACGGCAGATAAAAAGGACATTGTTTAGAAGCTACGGGGAAATATTCTCTATTTTTGGATTTGAAACGGCAAAATTGTTGTTTCAAAAATTTCTCAAATTTGATTTTCCATCAAATTATAAAAGCTTTTTTATAAAATTAAATTATAAAAATAAAATTAAAAATCAAATTATACATGCAAAATTGCACTCTAAAACAAAACAATTTCTCATAAAAAACTTTATGCCCCTCCCCACTTCCAAGCTCGAATAGAAAAGATATTCAGTTAGGAAAAAGTTGTAGATCCAAACTGAATATTATTTGTTGTAGTCTAAATTTGACTGCAGGAAATTGCAAGCTAAGCATTAGCATAAAGAAGAAGGTTGCTGATAGGGAAATTAACGTCCCTCGTATTGGTTCATTTTAAAATTTAATGCGTTTTTTTACCATATTATAAATACTTTTGTTGAATTTAATTAATCTTCGTTATTTAAGCCTTAGAAAGCTAAATTTTTCAATAAATAAAAGGGATATCTACCCACCCACCCCCTCCAAAAACTGTGTTGATATGTCACCGTTCTTTCACAATTTTTCTTATGAGTATTAGATAAATGCGATAGAATATAGATGGCTTTTGAAAATCTCATTTTGTTTGTATATAGTTAAAAGAGCAATAAAATTGAATGTATTTAATTCAACATAACGTCTACTGTATTTTCTACAAACCTTCGTTCCCTAAAGCTAGAGTGCTGTTACTCCCTTTTTCATTTTGTTCCTAAATGAATCGGAAAACCCTAGGAGAATTGCAATGTTTTCTTAACTTATAGTATTTTTTTTTCTTCTTTGAATTCAATCACGTTATAAATCTCATGTCTTTTCCTATCACCATTGAGTCAGCAAAAATTTTAATCTTTTGCTTAACTTTCTATTTGCAGAGATTACAGGACGTGGTTGCATCGCCTTTGGAATCCTTTAAGTAAAGACAAATACACTAATGAAAAATTGAGCATTTAGTCACGTTGAAAACACAAAAAAGCATAAAAGTACAAAGTACATAAACATAATAAGAGATAGAAAATAAACAGTGAATAAAAGTACAAACATATAAAGTAAAAGTCAAATCGATGACCTGTTACATAATCGTCGTAATTATATAACTTAACTTCACAAAAGCTCGTCTTTTGCTTTTAATTATCCGTCGAATTAAACTATATGTTCAGGAACAGTTATAATAATGTTTCGTTGGTTCTATTCCCGCTCGTGTAGTCCTGCAAGTAAAGCAATTGAAGAATTTGATGACGAATGAGATAAAAGTGGATTGGTAATAAGCTTTTCTTTCTAAATCTCTAGATTGAAGCTAAACTTAATCTAAACTTAATTGTCTGCGAGATTTAACTACATCTTTACAAAAAAAATCGATATATTGTTGACATTGATGGTGTCCTTAAAAAAGGAGCTAATAATGACGAAATTATCGTATATTTTAATATACAAAATTGAAGTAAGAAAAAAAAACAAATGCTGAAAAGGGTATTTACATTGAACAGAACTTAAATAAATCTATCAATATTTTTAAAAAATGGCCTGTTGGGTTTTTAAATTGTACCATAAATTTTAGTCTTCTTTGTAACTTGGTTGCCATGTTCTCAGAAAAGCCGGCTGAAATGAGGAGAAAACTATAGGAATGCGTCATTGCGAAATCCTCTTTTCATGGCTTATCTACCGTAACGGAGTGAAAACTTGAAAAGAACTGCTAAACCATTTATTTTATATTTTTAATCCTTTCTGCCTGATATTTTACTAATATTGTCGGGTTTTTTAATGTTTGAAAATCCAAATTTTTCCTCTTGCAAAATATCGAAAAAGTACCTATGGTATGAGTATTTGTACAGTCTTGTTTAGTATCAAGCTCGTTTGTGCTTTTTTGGTGAGAAAAGGGTTATTTTCTCATATTAGTAACTATAAATCTTAAAAAAAAGAAGATCTTTCGGGTAGAATCATTAGTCGTAAGAATATCCAAGGTAAGCTATTTAGTTATCTTGCTATTTCTACTCATGGGCGTCATTATTTGAAAACTTCCGGATAGATAATTCTGGACACTGGTTTGAAGCAAAGGACTGAATGTGTCATAATGTATTCTTGTGCTTCACTATTTGTCCAGAGGTGTTTTGCCCAACCAAACTCAGTAAAATTCTCACATCCCAAGACGCAAGATGGGGAGTAGCTATTTATTCTTATATTAAACGTGTTAGATAAAGTGTTACGACAGTGACAGTACTTCGACTCAAATGTCTCAAAAACCAAGAAACTGCCGTCAAAGGCAAAGAATTTTAAAAGCTGAATAACCTCCCATACTGCCGCGAGTTGGTTCCTTCGGGCTATTTTCTTTCAGGTTTTTTATTTTTAATTTAAAGCTGATAATAGTTTCCGCTAGTGAATCACCATCAATGGCGATTCTTTCGCTTTTGATTATTTTGTTTTAAAACGTTTCCTCTTAATTTTCGGTTATTTGGTTATTCTACTAAACAGGAGCGAACATTTGCTTACTTGCAATACGAGAAACAACTTGAAAAATACACTATTTCCACAGCTGAATTTCGAGTAGCCTTGTAACTGCCCAGCTGCACCAATAATAATATTGTGCTGCACTGCAGTTATAAACTTCCAAAAACTTGTATTGCACTAGAAAATATCGCCAAATGTAAAGTGGGTGTCTCAACAGTATCTTTTTCGTTAAGAAAAAAAAAATTCCCCTCAAATTTGCAATTGCTGGTGTGTATGGACTGAACATTATGAATCGGAGTTTCGTACATGATAACGGTTCCCTGTTCAAAAGTATCTGAGCAAACACTTATAGTGCTGAAAAGAGTTGCAGATCACCTGTAAAACGTTGCTATTAAAGCAAAACTGATGACGCACAGCAGATACTGCAAAACTTACGACTGTTGCTAAATTAGTTTATTCTTAATGCTAAGGCGCAAATACCAAAATTATATTTTATAAGTTATTTTTTTGTACAGATGCAGTTTCATTGGCTCAGTTGAAAACTTCAAGCGAAAACGGATGATATTTGAGGAAAAACATAAAAACGGCTATTTTATGCAAAAAACGCAATGTATGAGCTTACAATGTAGGCAAACACATGCCAACCGTTTTCATAAAAATACTCAGATAGAATGTTCCGTCTGTATGTTTCTTACCTCTCCTACAAAGTAGACTCTTATTTGCAATTAATTGAAAAGGCAATTTCGAAAAAAGATCTTTTCCAAAGAAAAGTAAAGAGCCAGATTAAAATCTAAGACTAGAAGGACTAAAGTGCTTTAACAATTCAGTCTTAAAACGAAGCAGAAATTACTATAAATGAATGAATAAAACCCAAAACAACAAGAAATGAAAAAATCACAGCAATTATAAGGATATTTAATGCTGCTATAGATGAGCAAATACAGCCTAAGACGAAAAGAAATCAAAATGAATAATCAAGTCCATCTAAAAACGAATAGAAATTGCGATCAGGAGCGCCACTGCCGTCCCCTAAACCTTTTTTAGGTTCTAGTGTCATTTGTGCTTTACTGAGAATTAGGAGTATTTTGAGCACTGTGTCTTTATTTGCCATAAAGTCAACAACAAAATAATATCACAAGGCTTGTCAAGGTTTACAAACAAGATTGGCCCGAACAAGATCGATATATAATGATTTTAATCTCTGGAATTCTAGCAATTATTGATTTTTCAATATTATAATCGTAAAAGAGAATTTTTTTTTCCAGTAAGGCGCAAATGACGCTATAGCCTTTAAAAGTTATAGAAGGGAGTAGGTCTACTCTTGTTTATGGTAATATCTCTATGTTTTAAGATTGACTTGATTATACTTGTTAGTTTCTGTTTTTTTTTGTTTTTTTTTTAGGACTTATATATATTATACTAGGACCTACTCCCTTATATATATTATATTAGGACCTATTGTAGTATACTGTATCTTCATATTTGAAATGGTCATTTTTTTATTTCTGTTTCTTTTGGTTTCATTCATCCATTCATAGTACTTTCTGTTCGTTTTAAGTTTAAATTATCAAAACACTTTTCGGAGTTTTTTTTCTAATTTTGTTCCTTTTGATTTACTGTTGGCTAGTATAAGGAATATTTGTAATTTTTTTTTACTTTTTTGTCTCTCTGCTTGACGTTTGTACCCCCGTGAAGAAAGTCTAAGTAATATCTTGATACTTTCTCGTTGAATGGATAGATGTGAGACTATTGAATGTAATGTTAAGTATCTTGTTCTTTTGCTGCAACATTTAGTTTAATGGTTCAGCTAAATTGGATTATTCAATGAAATTTTCGATCAACAATAATCTTGTGTAATGCATTTTAAAAATAGTTTCACTAATAGAGTTTTGGGTGGATGGAGTTCATTCCACTAATGGAGTTCATTATATTCATATAAAATGAAAATTTGTGTAATTATTGGTCTTCCACAGGATGAAGCCATCCTTACCTTCATATCCATTTTATGAAAAGAATCTTTCTATGTTATGTTTCGTTGCAATTGTTTGTTTAAATAAATACATGTCGAGGTCATTTATTAAAATGAGTTCTCTCTTGTCTTAAAAAAGATAACAACTAGATCTGTTTTCTTAATTTTTTTTATTAGTTGAGGTTGCCTTGGTCCTGAAATTTGACGAATCGATGCAACATATTTTTTTCAAATAACTTTGTCTTCACGGTTTTTAGGCTATGTTTTAATTACCTTTGGGCTCCCTTGTTATATGCCTAACAATTCTAAGACAAACTTAGAAAAATATTTTATTGGCACAGTATCAGATGTTACATTTAAATGCAAGTGTTCCAAACATTATTGTTGTCATTCAGGTCTACCTTACCCTGTCTGCATGCTCTGGAAGCTACATTTGCATCTTAATGCAAACTATAGGCCTGCTTGTCTTGAATAGATATTGGAAAGAGTTAATAAAACTAAATTTAATATTTGATGTATATTGATATTAATTGGTGAAAGCTCATCAATTCAAGATTTTATTTCACTGTAATTTTTAATTTTATTTTCAATGTTGTAAGTACAAAAGGAAATATTGCAAAATAACTCGTTTTCAGTGAAGCGCAAATGACGCAGTAGGGTTTAGACTTTTAGAGTTAGGGAGGGGGAAATAGCCAAACTCTTGCTTGTATTGATTTTCGTTCATTTTAAGTTTGATTTGAATATTAAGTTTAAGTTTACTTGATTTAAGATTTATTTATTCATCTAATTTAGTTCTTGTTGTATGTTTGTTTGCTATGGTTGTTTATTTAGTTTCTGGTCGTTTTGAGTTTGAATTATTATTGGAATTTATTTCTGCTGGTCTTAAGTTTAATTTGGCTGTACTTTTCTTTGCAAATTTTGTTTTTTGGAAATTTGTTTTTTATTCATTTTTGTTCATTTTTTATTGCAAAAGTTATAAGTTTTTCAGCATTCCCCATTTCAACATCAAAGTTTTTTCTTTCAATATTAAGGCTTCGAAGTTCAATATCCCCCTCAACATTCCCTGTAAGTAGTCACAAGGAGATATAGTAGCAGTTGCAATAAGTCGAAGTATGCAATAAGTTGCAATTTATCGCAGTTGGAAGTTGTCACAGCTGCAGTTGTAGCCAGTCTCATTTGCATCTGCAATAATAGTAGTAGTAGTAGTGGCCCGGAAATTTTCAAGATAATACCCTTACCCTTTTGTAAGATATTGCAGATAGACCTTCTTGAAAACTTGAATCCGGATAGTTTCTTTTGATTTAGCTCAGCACACCCCTCAACATTTCACGAGACTTTGCCTCAATACCCTCAGCCATTTTGGACACACCCAAGATCAAACACCCCCCTCCTTTCCCAATGATAAATCCTGCGTGTAAAAAATGGACATTTTGTATAATTTGCATTCTTTTCCCAGGGGGCTGTGGAGGCATGACATCCCCAGAGACATAGTTGTTAGACGTCGTGATATTCCGAATAAAATGGCGTTTTAAGATCTCTGTCAGTGATAAGGGGAGTATCTAAAAGGGCGAGAAGGGTGGCTTCCTTCGTTTCTTTTTCAACATCCCTCTCGGATGCCGCTAAAAGTTTCAAATTAATATCCTTAACCGTTCCTTAGAAATTGGTATTGTGTACTTGTGACAAACCTCCTGCATATTGCGTGCTTTGATCATCCCCCTCAACATTTCTACAAGATTAACCTTAATATCCTCAGCTGTTTGGAGACTCCGGGTCAAACCTGTCCCCTCTTCCGAATAACCAGCCTTGTATATAAACAATGGACAACTTATATAGCTTACAACATTTGCCCCAGGGGCTATGGGGTTTACGCCTTTCCCGGAGTTATAGTTATTTGACTTGTTGACTATTTTGAACAAGATGAACATTCCAAAATTTTGATCCGATATCTTTGGAGACAGGGCAGCAGATACATCCCTTTTGTTAAACAGGATGCATCCTTAGGCTTTTTGAACACACCTAGAACACCGGAGGCATATTTAATAGAAATTTTTAGTGTTTTGAACAAAAGTCAGTTTTTCAAAATTTTGATCAGTGATGAGGGAAGGGTGGATCTAAAAAGGGCAAAGGAAGCTGTTTGCCCTCCGATAGCTGTTCAACACCCCTTTAAGTTTTCTGGCTAATGCGATCAGCCGTTTCTTAGATATTGATGACACGTCCTTCTGAAAATCAGCACGCCCACGTCCCCATAGGAGTAGTTATTTCAGCTTTTCAAACAGTAACGGACTGTAGTAAGGAGTGACCCGGCTCAATAGTAAACGAAACTCTAAAAACAGAATTTGATGCTAAAAAAAATACATCAAAAGAATCGGATTTTCATGCTGATTTTAAATATATAAGTTTCATCAAATTTAGTCTTTGTCATCAAAAGTTACGAGCCTGAGAAAATTTGCCTTATTTAGAAAATAGGGGGAAACACCCCTAAAAGTCATAGAATCTTAACGAAAATCACACCATCGCATTCAAAGTATCAGAGAACCCTACAGCGAAAATTTCAAGCTCCTATCTACAAAAATATGGAATTTCGTATTTCTTGCCAGAAGACAGATCGCGGGTGCGTGTTTATTTGGTTTTTTGTTTTGTTTTTTCTTTTTCCCAGGGGTCATCGTATCGACCAAGTGGTCCTAGAATGTCGCAAGAGGGCTCATTCTAAAGGAAATGAAAAGTTCTAGTGCCCTTTTTAAGTGACCAAAAAAATTGGAGGGCACCTAGGCCCCCTCCCACGCTCTTTTTTTCCAAAAGTCAACGGATCAAAATTTTGAGATAACCATTTTGTTCCGCATAGTCGAAAACCATAATAACTATGTCTTTGGGGATGACTTACTCCCCCGCAGTCCCTGGGGGACGGGCTGCAAGTTACAAAGTTTGACCAGTGTTTACACACAGTTATGGTTATTGGGAACTGTACAGACGTTTCCAGGGGGATTTTGTTGGTTTGGGAGTGGGGTTGAGGGGAGGGAGCTATGTGGGAGGATCTTTTCTTGGAGGCATATTTCATGGGGGAAGAGAAATTCAATGAAAAGGGCGCGGGATTTTCTAGCATTACTGTAAAAGAAACAATGAAAAAATAAACATGAAAAAGTGTTTTTCAATTGAAACTAAGGAGTAGCATTAAAACTTTAAACGAACAGAGATTATTACGCATATGAGGGGTTCTAAAAATGCTTTAGCATAAAGAGCGAGGTATTTAGGAGGAGATAAATACCTCGTTCTTTATGCTAAAGTATTTTTAGTAATTTCAACTATTTATTCTACGGCCTTTCTGATTCAGGGTTATTCTTATAGAATTGGGACAAAACTTAAAATTTAGTGTAAAGAGTAAAGTGTAAAGCGGAGTCCCTCCGCAATCCCTCGCTTTTTACGCTAAAGTTTGACTCTTTGCCACAATTCTACGTTTTAAAACAATTAAAAACTTTAATGTAAAGAGCGAGGGATTGCGGAGGGGATAACCCATTTCACATACGGAGTAATTTCTGTTCGTTTTAAGTTTTAATGTTGCTCCTTGCTTTCAGTTAAAAAATTTTTTTTCTATTTAATGACTATTTGAAACAAAATATGTATTTCAAAATTTTCATCAAATACATTTGGAGAGAGAGCAATTAAAAAAGGCCTT
Source organism: Artemia franciscana (assembly GCF_032884065.1). NCBI lineage: Eukaryota > Metazoa > Arthropoda > Branchiopoda > Anostraca > Artemiidae > Artemia > Artemia franciscana. Next base: position 32,921,512 of record NC_088872.1, on the reverse strand, counting down.
AGGACTGTAGCTACGAATATTAGTGAAAAAGCTTTATTACAGGGGAGAAGGGGCTTGTATAAGAATTGTCTGAGTGATAAATCATATGAAAACAAAAGGAATGTAAAAAAAAGGTGGAGAAAACATTAAAATATGAATTATGGAGATGTGAAATGGAGTCCATGAATAATGAAAGTTCTTAAGCCGAACTGGCCAGACATGACAATAAACAATCAAGAGAGATAAAACTCTAAAAAAGAAAACTTCAAACGAGACGACGGCCAGTAGAATTAAAAGACTAAAACAACGCGGATATTTCGCCTGTATAAAACAAGGCGTCTTCAGCACAAGATAGAAAATTAAAAGAAAACTAATCTAAAAACAAATAAAAACCACCACCAAATATAATAAATACAATTGTCGCTACTTATCCACGTAGGGAAAAGCAGCTATGAGAGTTACTTCAATGAGAATCAAAGAGCAACTGAGGAAAATTTATGAAAATTGAAACTTAGTTAATTATTCTGTTGCGAAATAATCCTTTTGTAAGCTAACATTGAAGCAACTCTTTTTGGTCTAGTGGGTAATCTTGTCCCCTGGTGATTGTGTAAAATTTTAATTCCCCCGTCGACTATTGGTTCATTTTTTAAAAGAATATCATAAATTGGGTCAATATTTAAATTCCCTGTGTCTCTGTTTATTGAAATATTAGCAAATATATGTTTTTTAATTTCTATAGCCTCCCTCGCCCACTGAGAAAAACCTCTATCATTAGAAATAGCTGTAGCCTCATCAAATTGTATAAAATGTTCAGGATAAAAGAATGTGTGTTCAGCTAGAGCCGAAACAAAAGGATTAAACAAAAGGATTAAACAAAAGGATATATTAAGGATTAAATTACAAAAGCACTTTGATTTGATACAAGATGTGACCATGGCGAGTTTGGAGATTGAAGTCATTATGAAATTGGTTATTCTTGCAAATGAACATTCTCTTTATTTTGGTTTTAGAGGTGAATTTTATAAACAGGTGTTTGGTTTGGCTATGGGGGCATCTCTCTCCCCTTTGTTGGCAAATCTCTTCATGGAATCTATTGAAACCTCCGCCATACACAGTTTTAGGCTCTCTCCTTGTTTCTGGGGCAGATTCATGGATGATGTGGTCTGCATTTGGAAACACGGTTTAGAGTCTTTAGACCTTTTCCATAAACATTTAAATAGTTTTGACAAAAACGTAAAATTTACAGTGGAGTTTGAAGAAAGTGATAAACTACCTTTTCTGGATATCTTATTGATCAAAAGTGAGCTCCATTTACTTTTTTCAGTTTATAGAAAGCCTACCCACAATGATAGGTATTTGAACTTTCACTCTTGCCACCCTATCTCAGTGAAACGAGGGGTTGTGATTGCACTGGTGGATAGAGCTTTCAGAATTTGTTCCCGGGAGTTTTTAGATTCTGAGTTGTTATATTTGAGGGATGTTTTATTTTGTAATAGTTACCCGATTAAATTCATTGATAAAATAATAAAAAATAGACGCATTAAACACAACAATAGGGTTATTGGGGTTTCACAGTGCACAGAATTGGACTTACCGAAACGTTTCATTTCTTTACCTTATGTACCTACTTTGGGGGAGATGCTTAAAAGAATTTTGGGTAAACAAACATTGATACTTGTTTCCAATCAGTGAGACCATTAGGTAGTTTTCTTAAGTCTGGGAAGGATTTAACCCGGGGGGATTTAGTTAGTGGGGTATATAAAATTCCTTGTTCCTGTGGAAAGTTTTATATTGGTAGAACTCACCAACAATTTACTGAAAGATTTATTGAGCATCGCTACTCAATAGAAAAAACCCTACAACTAAGAAAGCCTCCCGAAACTTTTGTTTCGGCTCTAGCTGAACACACATTCTTTTATCCTGAACATTTTATACAATTTGATGAGGCTACAGCTATTTCTAATGATAGAGGTTTTTCTCAGTGGGCGAGGGAGGCTATAGAAATTAAAAAACATATATTTGCTAATATTTCAATAAACAGAGACGCAGGGAATTTAAATATTGACCCAATTTATGATATTCTTTTAAAAAATGAACCAATAGTCGATTGGGGAATTAAAATTTTACACAATCACCAGGGGACAACATTACCCACTAGATCAAAAAGAGTTGCTTCAATGTTAGCTTACAAAAGGATTATTTCGCAACAGAATAATTAACTAAGTTTCAATTTTCATAAATTTTCCTCAGTTGCTCTTTGATTCTCATTGAAGTAACTCGCATAGCTGCTTTTCCCTACGTGGATAAGTAGCGACAATTGTATTTATTATATTTGGTGGTGGTTTTTATTTGTTTTAAGATTAGTTTTCTTTTAATTTTCTATCTTGTGCTGAAGACGCCTTGTTTTATACAGGCGAAATATCCGCGTTGTTTTAGTCTTTTAATTCTACTGGCCGTCGTCTCGTTTGAAGTTTTCTTTTTTAGAGTTTTATCTCTCTTGATTGTTTATTGTCATGTCTGGCCAGTTCGGCTTAAGAACTTTCATTCGTCAAGCTTACGGGCAGGATTTGTTAAATCAGCAAATTTTCTTAAAAAATTGCAAGAAGGAATCAGTGATTCCTAAATCTTTTAGAATCAATACCCATTTTGGTACTGAAAATGAATCAAAATTAAAAAACAAATTAAGCCTCATGGCTTTAAATCACAGGATTTCCGAGCAAAAACAAAGACGTTTCAAGTTGTCCAAAGACTTAAATTTTGTCGAAAATTCTTTGAGGAATAACCTTCCATTTGACATTTTTCTGAGGATTAAGGAAATGGCCGTTAGATCTTTCCACCATGATTTCCATTTGTCAAAGGTTCGTTTGGTCGACAAGTTCAATAGCCTTTTGTTTGAAAAGTTCCAGAATTCGGATATTTTTTATCCTCGTTTTTGTCTGGGTCCTGCCACTAAGAATTTGTCGTCTAAAACTCTTAGTAGTCAACAAGAGGCAGTTTTGTCGAAGGGTTTTAGATTCTGTTTTCCAACCCCAATTTCTTATTCAAAAATAATCTCTAAGGTAGAGTCAGATAAAGTCGAAGCTCCTCAAGAACTTAGAGCTGAAATCGTAAGGAAACTTAAGACTTTTAACATGAGCAAAATTGGCAATGATATAATAAAAAATGACATTAAAATACTTTCTGATTTGAAAAAGGATAAGACCCTTACTATCACTAGGGCAGATAAAGGCAATACTATTGTAATTATGGACACCGATGATTATGATCGTAAAATGAATACAATCATTTCGGACACCACTTTTTACAAGAAATTGGATTTCGATCCTACGGATAAATATGTAAAATCGATTAGAAAGGAATTGGAATCCTTGAAAAATAATTTACACATTACCCCACAATTTTATAATAAATTTTATCCAAGAGGTTGTTCCGCACCAAAGATCTATGGCCTATCCAAAATTCATAAGACGGGAGTCCCCCTCCGTCCCATTGTATCAACTTTTTCATCACCAGTGGCAAAATTAGGAAAGTGGTTGTCGGTGGCATTGCGTCCACTCTTAGGAACACAAAAATCATATATACAAAATTCCACTGATCTTACTAATAAGTTAAAAAATTTCACACTGGAGGAGAATTCAATTCTCTGTAGTTTTGATGTAGTGTCCATGTATTCAAATTGTAACGTAAAAAAGTGCGAGGATATATTAAGGATTAAATTACAAAAGCACTTTGATTTGATACAAGATGTGACCATGGCGAGTTTGGAGATTGAAGTCATTATGAAATTGGTTATTCTTGCAAATGAACATTCTTTTTATTTTGGTTTTAGAGGTGAATTTTATAAACAGGTGTTTGGTTTGGCTAGAGAGAAGAAAAGTGCGGTTTTAGGAAAGTTTGAGGATGTGTCGACTCTTTGGCTAATAACTGAGAATTTCCTGAGCTGTCAAACACCTTTGGTCCTCAAATCTATAGTTTATGAGCAAGCGTTCGATTCTGTTGATAGAAGAGCTTTAGCAAAGGTCTTATCCTTACATGGTATACCAGACAAATACATTAAAGTGATTTGTGCTATGTACGAGAATAACACTGCTGCTGTTAAGGTAGGAAATGAGGTTAGCAGCTGGTTTTGTATTTAATGAGGAGTTAAGCAGGGTTGTGCTCTATCCCCTTTTGTAGGGATTGATTTGAGGGACTTTGTCTTAAGGAGAACAGGAAAGGCAATGGGAGACCACAGAATTAAATGGGGAGGAAAAATTCTCCTGGACTTAGTTTATGCTGATGATTTGAGCATCCTAGATGAAAGTGTGTACAAAATGAATGAATTTTTAAAGGTTTTGCTAGTCCAGGGTACTAGAACAGGTTTGAAAATTAATGTTAAGACATTAAGGCTAGGAACAAGTGAAGATGAAAAGGTGACGCTGGGAACGAAAAGATTGACTAGGTTGGCAGTTTCACTTACCATGGTAGTATTATTAGTAAAGACGTTGGGAGAAGTGAAGGTGTTAAAAGTAGAATAGCCAAGCTCATGGTGTTTTTTCACCGTTAAAAAAATGTTTGGAAGAATAGGAAGATAAGTCTGCAAACCAAGATTAGAATATTAGAAGCTACAGTGATGACTGGTCAAATATGGCTACAGTGGTGACAGTACTCAAATATGGCTCTGAAGCATGGGCACTCCGAAGAGCGGATGAAGATCTGCTAGATTTTTTCCAGAGAAATTCCCTATGAATTATTCTGGGTACCCGGCTGACTGACCATATTTCAAACTGTAGGCTTTACGGAAAAATGTGGTTCAGTCCCCTTTCTAGGGCTATTATGAAAGAAAGGTTGAGATTGCTAGGATATGTTGTGCGGATGAAGGATAACAGGTTGCCGAAGATTGTCCTTTTTGGCCAACCGTCTAGGGTTAAATGGAAAGCAGGTCGTCCTCGTTTGGGGTTGAGGCCGTCATGAAGAAAGATTTATAGGAAATGGAAAATTCTGGGGATAGTGTAAAAAGGGAGGCTTTGAATAAATTAGGATGGAGGAGGAGCGTGTCTAGCTGTGTGGGCCTTAGGTAGCTTGGTGCTGCAGTGAGTTGTTAGTAATAGTAGTAGTATAAGTGGGGGCTGATGGTCCTCTTACCGCTTTTCAACATCATCCTCAACACGCCCTGAAAGTTTCAATTTAATAATTTAGCCGTTCTTAAACTATTGCAGTTCCTCCTTTTTGATAAACTGGATGCATATAGTGCCTTTTTATTTAGTAAAACATACCCCTCCACATTCTCCAAAGTTTCACCGTAATGCCGTTAGCCTTCTCGGATACACCCAGAGTCAAATATTTACCTTTTTTCTAATTATAAATCCTGCATGTAAACGATGGGCAAACTGCATAATCTACAACCCTAGCCCCGGGGCTATGGGAGGCATGAATTCCTTAGAAGTATAGCTAATAGACCTTTTTTTACTCTCAAAAAGGGTATTAAAACTTTTGACTTTCAATCGAATTAGCATCCTCCTAAGTTAAAACGACCACCTTCCAAAAAAAAACCTATTTGCTAATAGGCAATTTGCATAGCTTACAGCCCTTACACCGAGAGCCGGGGAGGGTTTCAACCCCAGAAGAATAGCTATTTGACCTTTGGACTATTTTGAACAAAATGGCTATCTCAAGATTTTGATCGTTTTATTTGGGAAAAGGGCCGCGGGGGGAGGGGGGAATGGTTTCCTTCCGGTCACTTCTAACTCTTAAAAAGGGAACTAAAACTTTTGATTTGCAATTGAATGAGCCTCCTCCAATGTTTTGTGCGACGACCCTTCCATAAAATCTTGTATGTTAACACTGGGTAGCTCGCATAAGTTACAGCCCTTTCCCTGAGGGCTTGGGGTAAATTATTTGAACAGCACCCTTAACCTAACCTATCCCCCCCCCCTAATGTGCAAATATATATATATCCCAAATTATACAAGTCCATTGCATTCTGTCACCCGTCAAATCTTACATTCAGCAAACTTCTCGGCTGTGTTTCATTGAATTAACTAGTACCAAATAATCTACGAAAAACTCTACAGTTCAGAAAAACAGAAAAAATGTGTTTCCCATTTTTGTTCTTTTTAGACTTTGCAAACCTGGATATCAGTTTGTAAGCTGACACTAACTGTTTGCTGGAAACAGCAATTTAGCCCAAGATCTAAACAGAGAGATTTCGTTTGAGTTTGAAATATGTTATAAATCGTCATTACTTATAACACTATGTCGCTTGATAGTTTTGGTTGTTCTAGTTTTATTTATGAAAAGAAAAGGAAAGGTAACACTTAGTCAGCACTCAGATAAACTTTATTTTTGTGCTTATCGGTTTGTTTGCACTTTTTCTCTGTGATTGTCAGGACCCATTGCTTCCCAATCCTAGCCCTTGCTTTAAAAGCTAGTTGGGATAGTTACACAGCCCTGCTCTTCTTTTGGCAGTTTTAGTGTTTCATATTGTAATGCGATGTGGAAATACATTGTATTCCATTCTAACATAATTTTCTTTTTTTAGGAGCTCAAGTATGTGCCTGGAACTATTGCTACTAGAATGTGGTTAAAGGCACCAATACCTATGTATATAAGGTTCCACATATTTAATATTACCAATGCTGAAGAAATATTAAATGACCCAAAAACAACCCCGGTTGTTGAAGAAATAGGTCCATATACATATCTGTAAGTCTGTATTCATTCTTGCTACTTTTTTTCTTCTCTTTAATTTCCTAATTTGAATGTTAACCCGTTAGGCTACAAAGGAACTGCATTTTAGCTGATAACTAAATTTTTACTTTTAAAAAGATCAAACCCATCGATACCAAATCTCTCCGAGAGGAGAGATTGGTTATCAACCAGAGACCTGGTTGATAAGGCCTGATGTTGGTTGCTTCGAAACAAAACCATGTAATCTATTTAAAATTTTCAAAAAAAAATATATGAGATTCCGAGGGTGGAGTGTAAAGGAAGTAGAGAAAGCGTTAAAATGTAAATCTAGGAGGTGTAAAGTAGATGCCATGGATGAAACTAGCAAATATCTGGAAGATGCAGCCAGACGGCATAATAGTAAAATATTGTACTGGCATGTCAATAAATTGAGAGGAAATAGTCAATCTGAATCTGTCCCAGTTAAAGATAGGAACACAGCCACAATTAGTGAGAAGGAAAGAGTTAAAGATAGGTGGTAGGACATTTTGAGAATGTGCTAAACTATGATAGTTACAGGAAAAGATATAAAAAAGAATGAAAAGGTTTGTGACACTTTGGATATGAAGGAAGATTTATTTTGCCAGGACGGATTGGGGATAGCACATAATGGCTTAAAAAATAATAAGGCCGCAGGTGCTCATAATGCTGGTAAATGAGTTTTAAATATGATAGTTGTGAGATTAGAGATAATTTACTATAGTAATTATTATAAGTAAATGTTACATAGATAAGTTATCATATTTAAGTTATTATTATATATAAGTTCCTGTCATATTAAGGGAGGACGGGCTCTCAAAGAATCTTCCTATACCTCTCATGTTGAACATTCGGAGTTTGCCTAACGTTCCTGAATTAGTGATTTCGGCGGCTTTTATTTTAACAGATGGGAAAAAATCTGGTTAATATTTTGATGTAATCAAGTCTTAAAGCCGACAATTATTTTTTTTATAATTCCAAAATAATTATAAAACCTGTTTCGGGTTTGCATTCTAGATTGCTAAACTTGACACTGTTGTTGTGGGGTATCAAAAAATAGAGTAAAAAATATTCTATTCAACAATCAAAAACTTATTTCTATAATATATACTTGCTGGCTGCAGTCCCTTCAAACACTTTACATATTTGTGTTCCGAAGTCAAAAATCCCCTTCAAAAGACTAGATGTAGCTGTAATCTGAGCGCGTGAGAATGCATAAATTAGGCCAAGGGACTAACTAGTCGGATTGTTTTTGAGCGATTCAGTGAAGTATTAGTTAGTTGTAACCGGTTTAAACAGAGTCTGGAGAATAAGTAGCGTGCAGACACCAAACTGCCGGTTAATAAATATATATAAAAAAATTATACTGTATAAATAATTACAAGAAGAATTGCTAAGGATAACCTGGGCCTAATCGTAATTTTGAGTGAGAAACCCCTTAAGTTCAACAGTATCATCTTTATTTAGTTGAATCGACGAAGAAAACTGATAAGTTTGTCTTTGACTGAGTTGTCGCCTCTGAAACGAATTGACTAGGGAGTAAAATGCTTGGACTTCCGCTAGGCCTTAATGTAATTTTTGCGGAAAGTACGTATTGATTTTAGGAACATTCTAACTAAATCACTCCAAAAGTAGGGCGATAAGAGCGACTGTGGCAGTTATGCACGCATTAGCTTGGTTTCTGTAGGAATTAAATTAGTTAGTATGATGATTCTTTTTAGGCTTAGAGCGTAGATTAAATAAAAAAAACTAGTTTTTTTTTAAATGAAAGTAAGGAGCGACATTAAAACTTAAAATGAACAGAAATTACCCCGTATATGAATTGGGTTGTCCCCTCTGCAATCCCTCGCTCTTTACGCTAAAGCCTTTAATTGTTTTAAAAAGCAGAATTGTGGCAAAGAGTCAAACTTTAGCGTAAAGAGCGAGGGATTGCGGAGGGGACAACCCATTTCACATACGGAGTAATTTTTGTTCGTTTTAAGTTTTAATGTCGCTCCTTACTTTCAGTTAAAAAACTATTTTTTTTTATTTAATTTCTAAACGTTTTTGAATTAATGCATGTTTGATTTTGGCTCTCCGCACATAAATGATTAAAATGAAATTTGCACATCAGTTCTTTTTTTGGCTAAATGGTTTTCTCTTCGTTTTGATCAGACGATTTTGAGAAATAAGGGGTGGGGAAGGAGGCGTAGTTGCCCTCCAATTTTTCGGTTACTTAAAAAGGCAACCAGAACTTTTAATTTTTAACGAACTTTTTTATTAGTAAAAAATTTATGTAACTTAAGAATTAACTTACGTAACAAACTTTTATATTCTAATATTTTTATTATGTATATGAGGGGGTTTATCCCCTCGTTAATACCTCGCTCTTTACACTAAATCTTAAGTTTTGTCCCAATTCTTTAAGAATGACCCCTAAATCAGAAAGGCCGTAGAATAAATAGTTGAAATTACTAAAAATACTTTAGCATAAAGAGCGAGGTATTTATCTCCTCCTAAATACCTCGCTCTTTATGCTAAAGTATTTTTAGAACCCCTTATATGCTTAATAATCTCTGTTCGTTTTAAGTTTTAATGCTACTCCTTACTTTCAATGAAAAAACTTTTTCATGTTTATTTTTTCATTGTTTTTTTTTATATTAATGCTAGAAAATCCTGCGCCCTTTTCATTGAATTTCTCTTCCCCCATGACATATTACTCCAAGCAAGGAAAGCTCATTATTAAAATCAGCATAAAAACCCGATTCTTTTGATGTATCTTTTAGCATCAAAATTCTGATTTTTAGAGTTTCGTTTACGATTGAGCCGGGTCGCTCCTTACTATAGTTCGTTACCACGAACTGTTTGATAGAGTTTTAAGAGAAGAATAGCGTGATTTTAGAAAGGGTAGAGGATGTGTCAACCAAATTTTCACTCTTAGATTGATAATTGAGGAGTGCCTGAGTGATCAAACACATTTAGTCTTCAGTTTTGTAGATTTTAGCAAGCGTTTGATTCAGCTCAAAGAAGAGCTGTAGCAAAGGTCCTATCCTTATATGGTATACCAGATAAGTACATTAAGGTGATTAGTGCTATATACGAGAAATGAGGGTAGTAGTTTTTTCCTATTAAATCAGGAGTTCAGCAGGGTTGCGTTCTATCACCTTTTATTTGGATCATTTTGATGGGCTTTGTCTTAAGGAACACAGCAAAGGCAATGGGAGAACACGGAATCAAAAGGGGTAGTAAAACTCTCCTGGTCCTAAATTATGCTGATAATTTAAGCATCCTAGTTGAAAGTGTAAGCAAAATAAATGACATTTTTTGAGGTTTTGCGAGTTCATGGTACAAAAATAGGTTTGAACATTAATGTCAAGAAGATTTGGTCGCTAAGACTTTGAATAAGGGAAGGTGAAGAGATGGTGTTGGGTGTGACCTAAGATTTAGACACTAGAAGCCACGGCTATGATGGTTGTCAAGTATAGCTCGGAAATGTAGGTACTTCAAAAACCCTAAGAAGTCCAAACCCTAATTCTAATAAGTGCTGCGATTGGTGGAAGACCGTAATTCAAGCAATGTATTTATTTTTCAGAAAAAAAGCATACAAATATTCGGAAGGACTGCAAAATACCTTTATATTTTTTTTATAGAACATAAGGTTCAATTCATTTGCTGCTTCTTAACTCCTATTATAGACATGTAGAAGGAAAAGATTGGTAACATTGTAGGCTGTCGTATTTAAACAAATTTTAGTACCTATTTGATTTTTGAGCCCTTTTTCTCGCATGGATTATAAAATTTCAAGGCGTGCGAATTTGCTTTTTTCTACAAAAATGCTGGCGAAAAATTACTTGCAATCCGCCAAATGCTACAATTTTCTGCAATGGAGATTGCGGAGCTGGCGAGGAATCACTCTTCATTCCGCTTGCAGTAAGACACTTCGCCAAATTCTTTAGAACAGAATATAGTGGCAAATTCATGAGGCTCCTAGAGACGAAATTATGGTTTCCGATTGATGGCTAGACTGTATGATTTTATGTCAGTAGTAGTAATGGTAGTTGTATCAAAATTCTACAACTAATGTGTTTAATCATCTTTATTCTTCTCTCTAAACCTCTTGATTCAATATATCCTCAGGTAATTAAAAAAATATATATATATTTTCTCAGGGAATTTCACGAAAGAGCATATGTTAACTACCATGACAACTACACCGTGACCTTCTACCAGAATAGGACGTGGAAGTATGTTCCAGAGTTAAGTAATGGTTCTCTTTCCGATGTCGTGACTGTTCTAAACACTCCTCTTGTCGTAAGTATACATATACACAAATTCAGTAGTTGATTAATTTTTGTGAATCAGTAAAATTTCGGTAGTTAAATATTTGGTACTTGTATGATCTAATGACCACACTTTGTAACCTGATCGACCATGCTCAAGAATTGAAGTTAGGTTGATCCCAATGAAAAATACCAAAATATGATAAAAATGTAATACCTTATTACACAATTATGGAGACTACAACAAAGAATTGTGGAAAGCAGCCACCCAGAACGCATTATACTAAATACCTAGCCTAACCAACTCTATATATTAAATATTTCAATTCAGTTCAATTTTTTGTTTACAAACAAAAACATAATAATTAAATTACTAATAACTACCCCAAAAAAGATACAAGAAAGCACTTTCTTGTATCTAGCCGACGGGGCGGCTACTTACAATTTTCTAAAACAAATAATTAATTAAATTAACAGAAAAAATTGGATTAAATAAAAAGTAAATTAATTACATAACCAAAATAAAAACTATAACCAATCTCTCTTAACCATTCAACCATAAAACTACAAACCTTTTACTAATAAATATTTTTTCAAATTGCTTTTAAATAATCTGAGGTTCTTAGCCACCCGAATACTCTCTGGAACGGCGTTCCATACACGGGGCCCTGAAAATCTAGTAGGGAAACCCGCCCTAGTTTCACTTTTATATGGTTACAATAAAATTATCAGCATGACGAGTCTCATAACTGTGTAGTGACCTATTGTCACTAAAATAGTTACGAAAACCTCAGGACTTACCGAGTTCCAACATCGGTATGCGAAAATTCCTAACTGGTAGTCACGCAACTGTCCTACATTAAGCACTTGTAATTTGTTTTAAGCAAGTTGAAGTGTTGGAGATACCTTCTACGTAGCTCCAATAAGACGAATCGCTTTATTCAGAAGGATCTGAACCAGTTTCAAATTTGAATAAAAATTGACCACAACAAGCATCCATATGAAACATAAGGGTAAATCAAAGGGCGGTATCATAACAATCATACCCTTGGAGGTAAAAAATTCTTAAAGCGTCCAATTGCACTAAGACCACGGGCAACCTTTGCTGCAACAACATCCCTGTGACGTTTCCATGATAGATTGCAATCAATATAAAACCCAAATAACGGATCTCCTGAACTTCGCAGCACAGGCTTATTTTCGAACATAATGCTGCCATCAATATCATGAGCTTTGCCTACTCTAGAATACAACATAAAACTAGCCTTGGCAACATTTACTGGTAATGAACTCAAGCTAGTGAAAACGTAGAAACTTCTCAACACAATATTAACTTTCGACACGACACTTTCCAAGCAAGGACTTGAAAACGTAACCCCAGTGTCATCAGCGAATGATGTTAGTCAACAATCCGGAAGATAAACTATTATGCCATCTACATAAACCAGGTAAAGAAGTGGACCCAGGACTGGCCCCTGTGGCACACCACAAGACACCCTATTGAGCAAAGAAGAAACATCATCAACCATTACTTTAATAGACCATCCGCACAAATAACTTTCAAACCACTTCAAAATCACTCTTTTGATGCCTAATCATTCTAATCTTCGCAGTAAAATTCTAAAATCAACCGTATCAAATGCTTTCTTAAAATAAAAATAAAATTGTTAGAGGGGTCTCACCTTTTTCAAAACAGTTATTTACAAAATCAACAAGATGAATGGCAGCATGACTAGTTCAATGACCTTTCCGAAACACGAATTGAATTTCAACTTAGTAGACAATATTTCATGAGGTGGTCACATAAGCGTCGGTAAATCACTTCCTCCAGTATTTTTGAGAATAACGGCATTATCGAGATTGGTCTCCAGTTTATGGAATCTGACCTGACACCGTTGTAAAGAGGAATAACTTTAGCTTGCTTCAATGCTTCTGGAAAGGTCCCTGTCTCCAGCGACAAGTTGACTATATGGAGTATACATGGTAATATATACATTATTATAGTCTTAAAAGTTCTCAGATTCACGCCATCAATCCCAACCGAATTCGATTCTATGCTTTTCACTATTTTCATCACTTCGTCAGTTTTGCATTTCTCAGACTGCAACACCAGATTGTCACCTCGAGGGTCTACAAATTCTTCACAAATAAAATTCTCCCTGTCATACTTCACTTTCCTGAACTGACGAGCCAATATGAGAGTAAAACTGGCCAAAATGATTCGCTACAGAATTTCTATCGCTCACATAGAACTTCTATTAATGTTAATGCAAGGCGACTGGCTACTTTTCTGAACTCCCATAAACTCATTAATGACTTGCCATGTCGCTTTAGTATCTCCCTTATGACCTGAAAACTTGTATTCATAATATTTCTTTTTGCCTGTCCTCTCTTGCCATTCATCTTATTTTTAACTCTCTTAAATACAGTAAAATCTGCATCATCCTGACTATTTAGAGATTGCTCATATAGCAGATCTCTTTTTTTTTATCATGTCTATTATTTCTTTCGTAATCCACGGCTTCCGAAGGTCATCTTTTTTTTTTTACCAGTCACAAAGGACACGTTTATCATAAATCGGTTGAAAGATAGACATAAATTGATCATAGACTAGTGAAGAATCTCCGGGGATCTCCAGAACTGAGTCCCACTTGATACAACTCAACTCCTCGGCAAAATTATTCAAGCTCTGCTTTTTTAGCTCACGCGTCAGTGTTTTCTTTGTCGGGATGTGTCCTTTTTTCAGACAAGTTACGTGAGCAGCTACTGGGAGATGATCCGAGCCTGGATAGAGTATCTTCTCAGAATAACTTTGTCTCAAATAACTACGTCCCACAAAAACATTATCAATTGGCGTCGCAGATTGACTAGAAATTTGAGTACACAGTTTAAGGGGTATAAATAATTCGAAACCATATAATTAAAGAAATCCAAATTATCACCTGAATAATCTAAAAGATTAAATCTAAAATCCCCCATACAAAAAATCCACCCTAGTAGCGGAAACAAATCTCAGCAACTCATCAAAACCTGCAATAAACTCCTCCAAGCGAACACTGGATGGCTTATACACCATACTAACTAGAACTTTCTTTTTTCAGTGCCCCGTTCAGTTCTAGGGGCCTATATTTTATTCAATCAAAATATACCTGCTTCGTAGTTTATCTCTTTCAGGCTAAGCTGATTATCTCCGAGTGTACACAGAAAACCGGTTTTATTACAGATCAAGAAATTGTGGTCGCTATATCATACAAGGACCGAATATTTTTATGGGTTATTAATTAATAATTACCCATAAATAAACTGTTCAATAAACATTATTGAACTCTGTTCAATAAATTCTGTAACTGAACAATAAACTGTTCAGTTACAGTTTAGGTCCCCAAAATAAAACCATATATATATTTTTGTTAGGATTTCGCGTTTGGTCATCAGTTCATCACCAACCTAGTTACTTCAGACTACAATCGTTCAAAACTTATTTTCACTGGTGGAACCCATTGAGTATTTTGATGAGTTGCAATCTCACTTTTTTTACGGTCTTTTTTATTTGATTTTCAATAATTTGTTTCTTCAAATCTCTTCAAAATTGTCTGTGACGATGTAAAACTAGCTCACTAATGAAAAAATGAAAAAAGACAAAATGGCCACGAATGACTTTAAATGAATTAACATTTCACCAGTAAAGATTGAACTCCTTCAATAATACAGTTTTGCTGTTTTTATAACGAAAAGGACTTTTTTGTATGAAATTAGGAGCTAAGTTAAACTTGAAACCAATATGGGTTAGAAATATCAGGGCGTCCAACCCACTTTAAACCTTTGCCCTTTATTCTAAAGTTGAACTGGCGCGTTATATTCCTTATATTCGTTTGATTTCCCTAACTTCAGTCAAATCGATTCGAAAATGTCTTTAACGACCTAAAACAGCTTCACTACTGACAAAAAGAAAATAAATACGGTCTGGAATTACTATCAAACGAATTGACATTGCACGAAAAAATGTTAATTCGCTCAAGCAATATAGGTTTTCTTTGTTGCATAATATAGACAAATTCTTTTGCATGAAAGCTAGAAGCCAATTAAAAACTTCGAACGAGTAAGGGGTTGGGAATATTTGAAAAAGCGGACTACCAACTTTAAATCTCCTTTCTTTACTCTGAAGTTTTAACTTGCTCGTTGAAGAAAGCAAAATTAAGTTTCAAATGTGCACACTAACAGAATATTCTGTAAATGGCGTTTGGTTCCTGCCAAACCTCAGATAAGAAATCTTGACCTTGCTGATCAAATAAGAGATAGTGCCTTAGTTGTACTATTAGGGGATCAAAATTTGGCTCGATTTTGTGGGGGTGGAAAGTGGGTTACTTGATCTGCTTCTTCTCAAAAGACAATGTTTCTACTTAAAACCGATTATTCTCAACGGTATTCCCCGATAGTCATGGGGGTAGCTTGTTTGAAAATCTATTATGTAATGATCTATTGCTGTATTACTTTATCCCGAAAGATAAAAGCTAACCCAGTCTTTGTTGTTATTTCCAAAAATGCAGCTTTTTTAAGCTTAAGAAATGTTGATTTGTTGCTTCCACTTAGAAGACAGTTAATTAATAGTGCTTTCGATCATATTGTATCGTTACATAATCTAATGTTGTATTGCTCTAATTTTGTGCCCTAAAACATAAAATTTAGCCCAATCTTGGTTATTGCTTCTACAAATGCAGTGTTTGTACGCTAAAGCAATGTTACTTTGCAGCTATCACTCAAAATGCAATGTTTCTACTTAAACCGACTCTATTCTCAACGGCATTTCTCGACAGCTAGCGGATGTCCCCCGTTTAAAATACCTCATGCACGTAACCCAAGGTTGTTTTATTTTGAACCAAAATATCATCCATTCTTTCCTAAATATGTACTGTGTTTTAGGCTAAGGCTTTTTTACTTTGCCGCTTCCACTCGAAATATGCTGAATCTGCTTAAAATTAACTATATTCTGAGCGGTATTTTTCGTCAATTACTGAATGCTGCTTCTTTTAAACCGGATCAGGTGCTTTATTATCTTATGTTATATTACTTTGCCCCAAAAATGAAACTTTGCAAAAAATTTATAAGCTAAGGCTATCCCCTCCTCAACGCCCCATTCTCGACGCTAAAGTTTATTTTTTCAAAAAATAGAGCTGTGAGAAAGACTCAAACTTTAGCGTAAAGAGTGAGGCATTGAGGAGAGGACAGCCCCATTCATAGATGGAATAATTTCTGTTCGTGTTAAGTTTTAATGTCGCTCCTTGCTTTCAGTATGAAGAACTTGCTTTTTTATTTAATTTCTGATCGTTTTTTAAATAACGGCAGGAAATCTGACCCCATCTCCATGGAGAAACCCCCTAACTATGGAAATGTCCTCTAGACAATTCAATCCCGGTGAAAATTTACCCCGGACAATTACTCTTAACCACTCTGCTCGTAAAATTGAGACGGAAAAGAGAAAGCAAGACATGTAAAAAGAATTTTGTATAAGAACTCCGGCAAATTCCCGTTGTGTATAATTTCTCCTGACAAATTAACTCCCTGGAAACTTCCCTCCTCATGGAAAATTCCCTCGTGAAAAACCCCCAGTAGAAAATTTGTCCTTCTCCCACCCGAAAATGTATGCATGCATCCCAATAACAAATACTATGCGTAAACAATGGACAATTTTATAACTTAAAGACCTTTCCCCTGGAGTTGTGGGGGGGGGGGGTCATGTTATACCCAAAGGCATAATTATTGGGCCTTTCAACTATGATGAACAAAATTACTTTCTCAAAATTTTGATCGGACGATTTTGAGAGAAGAGTGGCGGGGGAGGTGGCCTAGTTGCCCTCCAATTTTTTTGGTCACCTAAAAAGGGCACTAGAACTTATAATTTCCGTTTAAACGAACCCTCTTCTGATATTCAAGGACCACTGGGTTGATACGATAACCCCTGGAGAAAAAAAAAACAAAGAAATAAACACGCATCTGTGATCTTTCTTCTGGCAAAAAATAAAAAATTCCACATTTTTGCAGATAAGAACTTGAAACCTATATCAGGGTTCTCTGATACGCTGAATCTGATGATGTGATTTTTATTAAGATCACTTGACTTTTGGGGGGTATTCCCCCCTTTTTTCGAAAATCAGGGAAATGTTCTCTGGCTTGTAACCTTTGATGGGTAAGGCTAAACTTAATGAAACTTATATATTTGAAACCAGCATTAAAAAACGGTTCTTTTAATATTTCAATTGGTATCAAAAATCTTTTTTTAAAGACCATTTTTTAGAGTTCTGTTTACTATTGAGCGGGGTCGCTCCTTGCTTACAGTCGTTACAACGAACTGTTTGAACCGCAATTTTTTCAGATGTTTCTTTGGTTGTTATTACGCATGTAAGAGAGCTGCCCGCTTCTCAGTACCTCGCTCTTTACGGTAAAATTTTTGTGAATTTTTAAAAAGCTTATTATTCTTATTAAACGGTCCTTATGAGTCAGGATTCATTCTTAAATAACTTGAACAAAAAGTCAAACAATAGCGTAAAGAGTGAGGTACTGAGAAGGGGGCAACCCCCTTTGTTTGTTTTGAGTTTTAATGTTGTTCCTTACTTTCAGTTGGAAAAAAACTTGTTTTTTTTTATTTAATAACAACCACAAGCCGAAAATATACAATATCTTTGGTTTATTATCACATAAAGTCGTAGTTAAGAAGTTGCTTAAGATAATATTAAATATTAAGATTGGCCGAAAAATAACACAAACAAATTATTGTTTATATCGGCCATTATTTAACAAAATTCTAACCTTAGCGTAAAGAGCGAGGTACTGACGAGGGGAAGAAACTCCCTCATATACGTAATATGAAGGGTTTCGCACCCTCGTCAATACCTCGCTGTTTGCGCTAAAGTTCGAATTTTGTTCCGATTCTTTAAGAATGCCCTCTGAATCCCAAAATCCGCTTAATTAGAATTAATAGCTCTTTTGAAATTACACAAAATTCTTTAGCGCAAAGAGCGAGATATTGAAGAGGGGGCGAACCCCTGATATACGTAATAATTTCTTTTCGTTTTAAGTTTTAATGGTTTAAGTTCCTTGCTTTCAGTTGAAATTTTTTTTTTAATTTAATGTCTGATTGTTTTTAAATAATGCTAGGATAACCAGCACCCGCTTCATGGGAATTATTTTCCCCATTAAAAGTTCCTCCATGGAAAGATCCTCCCACGTAACCCTCTCCCCCGACCCCCTCCTCACCAGAGAAATTTCCGTGAAAATGTCTCTATACTTCCCAGCAACCAATACTATATGTAGAAAATGGGCAACGGGCAAATACTTCCCAGTAACCAATACTATATGTAAACAATGGGCAAAGTCATAACTTGCACCCCTTACCCGGGGACTGTGGGGGATTAAGTCGTCCTCAAAGAGATAGGTATTAGATTTTTCGACTATGTTGAACAAAATAGCTGTCTCAAAATTTTGATCCGATGACCTTCGGAAAAAATGAGCGTGGGAGGGGGCCTAGTTGCCCTCCAATTTTTTGGTCTCTTAAAAAGGGCACTAGAACTTTTTATTTCCGTTCGAATAACCCCTTTCGTGACGTTCTAGGACCACTGGATTGATAAGACCACCCCTGGAAAAAAAGCAAAAAAAAAACAACAAATAAACACCCATCCGTTATCTTTCTTCTGGCAAAAAAATACAAAATTCCATGTTTTGCAGATAGGAGCTTGAAACCTTTACAATTGGGTTCCCTGATACGCTGAATTTGATGTTGGGATTTTCATTAAGATTCTATGAATTTTAGGGTGTGTTTCTCCCTTTTTTCGAAGATAAGGCAAATTTTCTCAGGATCGTAAATCTGAGGATCGAACTTGAAGAAACTTATATTCTTAAAATCAGTATTAAAGTCCGATTCTTTTGCTATGTCTACTTGTATCAAAAATTCCGTTTTTTAGAGTTTCGGTTACTATTCAGCCGGGTCGCTCCTTACTTACACTTTGTTACCACTAACTGTTTGATATTAAAACCATACTAAATTTTGTATGTTGGTATTTCTAAAAATACTGTTATTTTATTCAATATTACTTTTCTGCTTCCGCTAAAAATACGATGTTTCTGTTTCAAAATTCTCTTTTCTCAATGGTGTTTCCCGACAGTTATTGGATGCTGCTTCTTTAAAACTGTATCACATTTATAGTCTGGTGCTGGATTGCTCCAATACAAAAAAAAACCTAACTACATCTTTGTCTGGGATTTCTAAAAATGCAGCATTTGAAAGCTAAGGCAATATTACTTTGCTGCTTCCACTCTAAGTATGCTGGTTCTACTTAAAACCGACTTTATTTTCAACGGTATTTCCTGTAAGGCATTGCAGGCTGCTTTTTTCAAAATGCATCGTTGTAGAATCTAATGCTGTATCACTTTCCCACAAAACATGAAACTTAGTCTTATCTTTGTTTCTAAACAAGCATCATTTGTAAGCTAAGACTGTGTTGCTTTGCTGCTTCTCCTCAAAATACGATGTTTCTACTTAAACAAACTCAATTCACAATAATATTTCCCCATAGTTAATCGATACTGCTTTTTTTCACATCATACATACAATCTAATGCTGTATTACTTTACCTTAAAACATGAAAGGTTACCGATTCTTTGTTGTTATTTTAAAAAATCCAGCTTTTTTAAGCTAAAACTAGATTTTCATGGGCAACGTGAGGTGTTGCGGTAACCTTTTTTCGGCTTCGCCGAGTAAAGTGTTGCGAGAGCAACGCTTTGGTTTTGTTTCCTCGCTTCGATTAAACAACGCTGAAGTTGTTAATCTGTAAGGATCTTTAAATAGATACTAGGTACAACAACTCACAAAAGTTGCAAACCCCTCATTGCAACTAGCAAAAGTTGCAAGCCCCTCATCTCTGAAGATGACTGTAGCCTAACAGCCGATTATTACTCAAAAGTCCCCTACATGTCTTACCTCTGGAACCAAATTGGTCTTACCATCAAATACACCGGAAACAAATAATAGATACACCAAGTAGCAAAAATTGCGAACCCCTCGTTGCCGAAGATGATTATGAACTAACAGACAACTGTTGCTTAAAGCTCCCCTATATGTCTCACAATTGATATCTGCCTATTTTTGGTTTCAGTGTGTACCTTACTACTGAAGTTGTCAACCCCTTTAAACTTTCAAACTGATTTATCTCATGGAGGAATTTTTCTACCAAAAAATGGATGACATATCCTTTGATCAGCTCATCAAGAGCTATCGACTGCTGTCTAAAAAAAATTATCTGTCTTAGTTCAAAAGTTGACTTTTTTGCCGTAGGCCAAGTCTCTAACGTCATCACTTAGAAAGGAGCAAAGGATAAACTCTAATTTCTTTAGCAATGAGAGAACTTTTAAAGTTTAAGAGGCACATCTGATACCATTTCTCGACCGCAATCGGTAGAAACAATAGATTTTTGGCCCCAGGCAGGAGTTCTGCGAAGCTTTCCAAAATGCAAAGTCATATTCATCAATCCGGCCTAAGGTCCACACTTTCCGTAAAAACCGTAGAGGTTAGATCCTTACCACTTTCTGTGAATAAGCTGAAAAAGACAAAACCAAAGTGTTGCTATCGCAACACAGCTATATTACTTTGCTCCCAAAATGCCAAACCTAGCTAAATCTTCGTTATTATTATTTTTGAAAATACCATATTTCTATGCTTGGGCTACCATATTTTGGCTTGATACATAACTTCTAAATTTGTTTTTTATTCATTCAACGGAAAAAACTATTTGGTTACGTCTCTCACCAAGGGTTTACCAAATCATCAGCTTGTTAATAATTCACTACAACTTCATAGCGTTGCATCATCAATTATAATCTTTGGATAACCACTTACAAGAAGAAATCTTTTTAGCTTAAAAAGTTTCTAAAATGAATTACAAGTTTGCTAATTACCCCATCTATGTAATCCCTCGCCACTGACAGTGAAAAGGCTTTACGATTCATCCTTGTAAGTCATTCTCCGTGATCAAGGAGAAATCTTCGAAGAATGGTACAATGAGTCTTGTAGTGCTCGAGTTATCAAACAGTTCGTGGTAACGAACTGTAGTAAGGAGCGACCCGGCTCAATAGTAACCAAAACTCTAAAAAATTGAAGTTTGATATCAATAGCTACATCAAAAGAATCGCATATTAATGCTGATTTTAAATATATAAGTTTCATCAAGTTTAGTCTTACCCATCAAAAGTTACGAGCCTGAGAAAATTTGCCTTATTTAGGAAAATAGGGGGAAACACCCCCTAAAAGTCTTAGGATCTTAACGAAAATCGCACCATCAGATTCAGCGTATCAGAGAACCCTACTGTAGCAGTTTCAAGCTCCTATCTACAAAAATGTGGAATTTTGTATTTTTTGCCAGAAGACAAATCACGGGTGCGTGTTTATTTGTTTTTTTGTTTTTTTGTTTTTTTTTTTTTTCCCCAGGGGTCATCGCATCGACCAAGTGGTCCTAGAATGTCGCAAGAGGGCTCATTCTGACGGAAATGAAAAGTTCTAGTGCCCTTTTTAAGTGACCAAAGAAATTGGAGGGCATCTAGGCCCCCTCCCACGCTCATTTTTTTCCAAAAGTCAACGGATTAAAATTTTGAGATATCCATTTTGTTCAGCATAGTCGAAAACCATAATAACTATGTCTTTGGGGATGACTTACTCCCCCACAATCCCTGGGGGAGGGGCTGCAAGTTACAAACTTTGACCAGTGTTTAGATATAGTAATGGTTATTGGGAAGTGTACAGACGTTTTCAGGGGGATTTTATTTTGTTTGGGGGTGGGGCTGAGGAGAGGGGGCTATGTTGGAGGATCTTTCCTTGGAGGAATCTGTCATGGGGGAATAAAAATTCAATGAAAAGGGCGCAGGATTCTCTAGCATCACTGTAAGAAAACAATGAAAAATAAACATGAAAACGTTTTTTCAAACAGTTCGTGGTAACGAACTGTAGTAAGGAGCGACCCGGCTCAATAGTAACCGAAACTCTAAAAAATTGAATTTTGATATCAATAGCTACATCAAAAGAATCGCATTTTAATGCTGATTTTAAATATATAAGTTTCATCAAGATTAGTATTACCCATCAAAAGTTACGAGCCTGAGAAAATTTGCCTTATTTAGGAAAATAGGGGGAAACACCCCCTAAAAGTCGTAGGATCTTAACGAAAATGACACCATCAGATTCAGGGTATCAGAGAACCATACTGTAGAAGTTTCAAGCTCCTATCTACAAAAATGTGGAATTTTGTATTTTTTGCCAGAAGACAAATCACGGGTGCGTGTTTATTTGTTTGTTTTTTTTTTTGTTTTTTTTTTGTTTTTTTTTCTTTTCCCCAGGGGTCATCGTATCGACCAAGTGGTCCTATAATGTCGCAAGAGGGCTCATTCTAACGGAAGTGAAAAGTTCTAGTGCCCTTTTTAAGTGACCAAAAAAATTGGAGGGCATCTAGGCCCCCTCCCACGCTCATTTTTTTCCCAAAGTCAACGGATCAAAATTTTGAGATAGCCATTTTGTTCAGCATAGTCGAAAACCATAATAAATATGTCTTTGGGGATGACTTACTCCCCTACAATCCCTGGGGGAGGGGCTGCAAGTTACAAACTTTGACCATTGTTTGCATATAGTAATGGTTATTGGGAAGTGTACAGACGTTTTCAGGGGGATTTTATTTTGTTTGGGGGTGGGGCTGAGGAGAGGGGGCTATGTTGGAGGATCTTTCCTTGGAGGAATCTGTCATAGGGAAAGAAAAATTCAATGACAAGGGCGCAGGATTCTCTAGCATTACTATAAGAAAACAATGAAAAATAAACATGAAAACGTTTTTTCAAATGAAAGGAAGAAGTAGCATTGAAACTTAAAACGAACAGAGATTATTACGCATATGAGGGGTTCTAAAAATACTTTAGCATAAAGAGCAAGGTATTTAGGAGGAGATAAATACCTTGCTCTTTATGCTAAAGTATTTTTAGTAATTAAGACTATTTATTATAGGCCTTTCTGATTCAGGGGTCATTCTTAAAGAATTGGGACAAAACTTACGATTTAGTGTAAAGAGCAAGGTATTAACGAGGGTACAAACCCCCTCGTATACATAATAAAAATATAAGGTTATGAAAGTTTGTTACGTAAGTTAATTCTTAAGTTACGTATATTTTTTACTAATAAAAACGTTCGTTAAAATTAAAAGTTCTAGTTGCCTTTTTAAGTAACCGAAAAATTGGAGGGCAACTAGGCCTCCTTCTCCACCCCTTATTTCTCAAAATCGTCTGATCAAAACTAAGAGAAAGGCATTTAGCCAAAAAAAGAATTAATATACAAATTTCATTTTAATAGTTTATGTGCGGAGAGCCAAAACCAAACATGCATTAATTCAAAAACGTTCAGAAATTAAATAAAAAAAACTAATTTTTTTAGCTGAAAGTAAGGAGCGACATTAAAACTTAAAACGAACAGAAATTACTCCGTATATGAAATGAGTTGTCCCCTCCGCAATCCCTCGCTCTTTACGCTAAAGTTTGACTCTGCCACAATTCTACTTTTTAAAACAATTTAAAGCTTTAGCGTAAAGAGCGAGGGATTGCGGAGGGGACAACTCATTTCATATACGGAGTAATTTCTGTTCGTTTTAAGTTTTAATGTCGCTCCTTACTTTCAGCTAAAAAAATTAGTTTTTTTTATTTAATAAAGGTCAAAGGACCAAATTTTCACGGTTAAAGTGCCATTGGTCATAGATAACGTCTGACTAATTTTCAAGTGAATCTGGCTAGTTCTAATATGGAAAATAGACGGGGCTTTGAAGAAGCGTTCGCCTCTACAAGTCCATCCATTCCGATTTGGCCCAATTTACTTGCCCCATAAATCTTAGAGGTATCCGAGCACTTTCCAATAGAAACCAAAACTCTCTTAAAAATCGAATTTGGATAACAATGGATAGATATAAAAATTATCTTCTGGGGATAACATGACCCCCACAGCCCCTAAAATAAGGGCTGTAAGTTATGAAATTTGTCCATATTTTACATATAGTATATGTGATTGGGAAGTTTGCTGCCATTTTTTCTTTGGGTGGAGGTGTATCCAAAATTCCTAAACAAATTTTTTTCTGACTCTCTTTGGTGGCTCAATTTTACATGTGAAGATATTCTTGAGAAATTGCCCGTGGTGAAATTTTCAAGAGAGTAGGAGTTGTCGTGGGCAGTGGGGGGAGTGGTAAAAATTTGCAATGGGGTATTTTGCGCGCGAAAATTTTCATTAGGGGGATTTCCGGGGCAAAAAATTCTGTGGAGGGTAATTTTCGGTATGGTTTGAAAAAAGATCTGAAATTAAAAAGATATTTTTGGTTTAATGAAAGTATGGTGAATTTTCCAGGCGGAGTTGTCCGTTGGAAATTTTCTGGGGGAAATCTTCACCGAGGATGGAATTGTCCGAGAGAATTTTTCGGGGTGTGATTTTACATTTAAGAATTTTCCTCGAAGGAATTTTTCGTGGTAGGTGGAGAATTTTCCTGGGAGGAGTGGAGGTAGATTTTCCGGTATTATTTAACCAACGATCAGAAATGAAGTTTTAAAGAACGACCAGTTTTTCAACTGAAAGTAAGGAGTAATATTAAAACTTAAAACGAATAGAAACTATCCCGTATATGAGGGGGTTGCCCCCTCCTTAATACCTCGCTCTTTACGCTAAAGCTTGACTTTTGTTCAAATTCTTTTAGAACGACTCCTGAAAAACACGGGCCATTGAATTGGAATAAGAAGTTTTTTTTTAAATATTAAAATACTTAAGCGTGAAGAGCAAGGTATTGAGGAGGGGGCAGTCTCTCTTATACACGTAATGTTTTTATGTTTGTTTTAGGTTTTAGTGTTGCTCCTTACTTTCAGTTGAATAAAGTTGGTTTTTTTTTTTTTACTTAATATGCAACAACGGCAGAGAAAGTTAAAACTAAGCATCGGCACTGTTTCTGTTTTTGAGAAAAACAGAAACAGAAAAAATAGTTAGAAAAAAAAACAGAACAGAAACAGAAACAGGTCAAACAAAAACAGGTGACCTGTTTCTGTAATCTGTTCTGTTTTTCGAAAAAACAGAAAACAGCTGTTTAAAAATAAAAAACAGCTGTTTTTCCTTACTTCTTCTATTTCTAATAGGAAAGAAAACATCTTCTTGTTAAATCCTTTTAGTCACATACAAAAGATGAGCAACTTCGTGCAATTCAACACACTAGCGTATTTTTAGGGGGGGGGGCGAAATTTGTCATAAAATGTGTCCAATCGGGTGATACCAACGCTATATTCCTTTCAAGCTTAAATGTCATTTATAATTGACAATTTACCCTAGTTGCTCTTAGACCGTTGCTTTAGCGGTAAACCATTGCTCAAAGCATATACCAACATTATATTCACCGCTTAAACCACAGATGCTTTCAACCCGAGGCTACTTAGACCGCTGCTTGCTAATATATACCAGACAGACACAGAGTCATCCCATCTAGCTTATGTCCACCGCTTAAGTTAGAGGCTATTTAGACCGTCGCTATAGTGGTAACCCATTGCTCTAAGCAAATACCAACGCTCTATAACGCTCTATGGTTAAACCATTGCTCAAGTGGTAATAACCGTCCGCTACACACATATCAAGGTGCCTAGTTTCACCGCTTAAAGTACGGATGCCTTCAAGCCGTGGCTTGTTGGACCGCTGTTCTAGCGGTAACCCATTGCTCTAAGTAAATACCAACGCTATATTCCTCTTTTATATGGGATTTCATTGAGCCCATGTTTGCCGCTTAAAGCACGAATCCTTAAAGCCGTCAATGGTTAGACCGTTGCTCAAGCGGTAATAGCCATCCGCTACACATATACCAACAGTAGAGACATTGTCATATGGGGTTCCCATCTAGCCCATGTCCACTGTATAGCATTCAAGCTTCTCTCTCTTTCTCTATCTCTCTCTTTCACTCAGATTTACCCCGGCGTGAATTAGCATGAGAGGTTGACTCTAGTTGAGCATTGTGGAGTGACATGCATGAGAGGAAAATTTTCAAGTAGTCAACCCGTAGTCAACCCTTGTGTGTTCCCCAAGGAGAACCTCCAACAGGTTGACTCTATTTCGGCATTGTCAAGGGACATGCATGCACGAGAGGTGTAGCATAAATGGGAGACAGTCACAACGGCAATCAAAGGGGTAAAATTAACCTTGACTGGGTTGCCCACTTAATTGGACAACCTGTCTTAGTTTTTTTCTACAATTGGCCATGACTTTGACTGTTCCCATAAGCATTCCCTTTTTGTTTAAATTCAAAAATCAACGGTATCATGGTATCATGCCCGCTAGATATGCGTTTCGGTACGGTAGGTACGGGTAGGTATCATGCGTTTCGGTATCATGTCCGCTAGATAGCGCGGCATTTGAAAAAAAAAAACAGAAAAAAAACAGAAAACAGATAAAAAAAAAACAGAAACGGAAAAAAAACAGATGAAAAAAAAAACAGAACAGAAACAGAAACAGGTCAAACAAAAACAGGTAGCCTGTTTCTGTTTTCTGTTCTGTTTTTTGTAAAAACAGAAACAGAAACAGGCAGAAACAGGCAAGAAAAAACAGAAACAGAAAACAGAAACAGTGCCGATGCATAGTTAAAACCCTTATTTTTGCAGTAAAATTTGTGTGCCATGTAAAATATGCCCTACGGATCTTTAGTTAGTTTTTCATTTTTTCGAAAGTTTTTGAAGAATTATGAATGTTGTGTAGAGAATAATGGGTGATTTTTTTTTGATAAAATTCTTTCTATCTGGTAATCAATTGGAAAGGCTATTTCAACAGATGCACGTGCATTAGAGGTTTATCGAATTTGTTTATATTGAAGATTACACGTTATGGAGATAAGCCTTTATCTGAGATTTAGATAAATAAGAATATACATTGTAACCATGTTGATTATATAATACAGTTAAAGCAACTGCGTGATAATTGAACTCAAATCTAAAAGTGCCTTGGATATTCGACGGTTCCCTAATTCTCGGATCCCAGATAGTATTACAACGTCAGAATTTCTGTCTTTCGTTCTCGTCGGGTTCGACACTCATTTTCTGAGTTTGGAACCGAGTCAGAGAAACGGTATTGCATGTGCTTCCTAAGCTTTTACAGCTCTGTCATTGCTAAGAACTTTGTAGCTAACAATATGCTTCTCTCTGAGCAGGGACATTGGGACTCGCCCTATAACACTCGTTCTTTGTAAAAATTAAATAAAAAAACAAGTTTTTTTTTAACTGAAAGTAAGGAGCGACATTAAAACTTAAAACGAACAGAAATTACTTCGTATATGAAAGAGGCTGCTTCCTCATCAACGCCCCGCTCTTTACGCTAAAGTTTGACTTTTTCTCTCAATTCTTCTTTTAAAACAGTAAAAAACTTTAGCGTAAAGAGCGGGGCGTTGATGAGGAAGCAGCCTCTTTCATATACGAAGTAATTTCTGTTCGTTTTAAGTTTTAATGTCGCTCCTTACTTTCAGTTAAAAAACTTGTTTTTTTTATTTAATTTCTGAACGTTTTTGAATCAATGCATGTTTTGATTTTGGCTGTCCGCAGAGGAATAATTAAAACGAAATTTGCATTTTTTTTTTTTTTGGCTAAGTGGCTTTCTCATAATTTTGATCGAATGATTTTGAGAAAAAAAGAGCGAGGGAGGAAGCCTAGTTGCCCTCCGATTTTTTGGTTAATTAAAAAGGCAACTAGAACTTTTAATTTTTTACGAATATTTTTATTAGTAAATGATTTACGGAACTTATAAATTAGCTTACGTAAAGAACTTTTGTATTCTCATATTTTTATTACATACTAGCTGTTTGGGTGGCGCTTCCCCCCCCCAAGCCCCCCCGCGCGCGTAAGTCGTTACGCGCCATATTAGTTACGCGCCATTGTAGTTGTGTCCCTATGTCCCACCTGTGAATATAGATAGATATATATATATATATATATATATATATATATGTGTTTTTAACTACGTAAAACTTGCGAATATACAACATTCTTTGCTGTCCCATTGTCTGTGCATATAAATAGATTGTCAGGTTTACCGACTCTTGAACATGCAACATATAATGGTCCATGGGAAAACAATCCGTATTCAGATCTATACCTCATGATTCTAATGATTGCCCTTGAGCTTTGTTGATGGTGATTGCTAATCGACCATTCTCTGTGTCGCCGTCGTCATATATCCCCCTGTGCCCTCCGGCGTCCCCGTTGTAGTTGTGTCCCTGTGTCCCGGTCGTCATTTATATTCCCTGTGTCCCGGTCGTCATTTGTGTCCCGGTGTCCCAGTCTGTGATTTCTCTTTGAGTGTCCCGGGCGTCATTTATATTCCTTGTGTCCCGGTGTCCCGGTCGTCATTTGTGTCCCGGTGTCCCGGTCTGTATATACATTCGTTTCTGAATTGGTCTTTTTTTAGTTTTTAGTTTTTTACCTTTTTTTTAGTTTTTTTTAGTTATACCTCATGATTCTAATGATTGCCCTTGAGCTTTGTTGATGGTGATTGCTAATCGAACATTCCCTGTGTCCCCGTCGTCATTTATATATCCCCCTGTGCCCCCCGGCGTCCCCGTTGTAGTTGTGTCCCTGTGTCCCGGTCGTCATTTATATTCCCTGTGTCCCCGTCGTCATTTGTATCCCGGTGTCCCGGTCTGTATATACATTCGTTTTTGAAATGGTATATGATGAAATAAATTTTTGTATTTTTCCCCTTTTTTCTTTTTAGTTTTTTTTTTGGTTTTTACTTTTTTTTAGTTTTGTTTTTCTCCTTTATTTTTCATTTTTTTTCCTTTTTTTATTTCTTTTTTCTTTTTTAGTTTTTTTAGTTTTTTAGCTTTTTTAGTTTTTTTATTAGTTTTTAGTTTTTTTTTTCTTTTTAGTTTTTTTGTAGTTTTTACCTTTTTTTGTTTTTTTTGTTGTTTTTTTACTGATGTCCTGGTCGTCATTATACTCCCTGTGTCCCGGTCGTCATTTGTGTCCCGGTCGCTTTCTCCTTGAGTGTCCCGGTCGTCATTTATATTCCCTATGTGCCGGTATCCCGGTCGTCATTTGTGTCCCGATGTCCCGGTCTGTAATTTCGTCAGTCGAAAACATGACGTCAGTCGACACACAAACATGACGTCGCTCGACAGACACACACACACACACAGACAACTTATTTTTATATATATAGATATGAGGGGGTTCGCCCCCTTGTCAGATCCTCGCTCTTTAAACTAAAGCTTAAATTTTGTCCCAATTCATTAAGAATGACCCCAGAATCACAAAAGCCGTAGAATAAATAGTTGAAATTACTAAAAATACTTTAGCGTAAAGAGCGAGGTATTCGGAGGTGGTGAGCCCCTCAAATGGGTAATAATTTCTGTTTGTTTTAAGTTTTAATGATGTTCCTTACTTCCAGCTGAAAGAACTTTTTCATATTTATTTTTTCATTGTTTTTTTTAAATAATGCTAGTAAATCCTGCGCTCCCTTCATGCAGATTTTCTTCCCCCATGACGAATTATCGATGGAAAGTTCCCCCAGCATATCCCCCTCTTCTCAACCCCTCCCCCCAACCAAAAAAATTCTCCTGAAAACGCCTGTACACTTCCCAATAACCATTACTATATGTAAGCACTGGTCAAAGTTTGTAACTTGTTGCCCCTCCCACGGGGACTGTGGTGGAGTAAGTCGTCCCCAAAGACATAGTTATAAGGTTTTTCGACTACGCTGAATAAAATGGCTATCTCAGAATTTTGATCCGTTGACTTTGGTAAAATAATTAGCGTGGGAGGGGGCCTAGATGCCCTCCAATTTTTTTGGTCACTTAAAAAGGGCACTAGAACTTTTCATTTCCGTTAGAATGAGCCCTCTTGCAACATTCTAGGACAAAAGGGTTGATAAGATCACCCCTGGGGAAAAAAAAAACAAAAAAAAAACAAATAAACACGCATCCGTGATCTGCCTTCTGGCAAAAAATACAAAATTCCACATTTTTGTAGATAGGAGCTTGAAACTTCTACATTAGGGTTCTCTGATACGCTGAATCTGATGGTGTGATTTTTGTTAAGATTCTATGACTTTTAGGGGGCGTTTTCCCCTATTTTCTAAAATAACGCAAATTTTCTCAGGCTCGTAACTTTTGATGGGTAAGACTAAACTTGATGAAACTTATATATTTAAAATCAGCATTAAAATGCGATTCTTTTGATGTAGGTATTGGTATCAAAATTCCATTTTTTAGAGTTTTGGTTACTATTGAGCCGGGTTGCTCCTTATTACAGTTCGTTACCACGAACTGTTTGAAAAAGAAGCTTTAAATGTTAAGATGTTACTGAGATATGCCCTCCTCCTTAATGGAATTTGATTTTATCCTCATCTGTCAGTCAGGTATTATCACTCATCCACACCATGTCCTGGCCTTTTGGGGAGGGGTTGTCTTTTGGAAGGGGGCGTCTTAAGTTTGTTGCTAATAATTGATTGAAGTAACTGAAAGGAAAATAAATAACATAGTGAAAATTTTGAGGCATTTGCTGGTTCATCGCCGTACATATTGGGAGGAAAATCAAGCAATGAATGAGCAATAATGGTCTAGGTTCTAATTTGGTTCAAAAACAAGCTAAGGTTTTGGTTCAAACGAACTAAGTCCTGACGCGGTTTAAAAACGGTGGACCATGTCTAAAATACACTTTTGTTCTCCCCCACTCCCACCTCACATTTTTTTTGCAGAACAGTAGACTGGGAGCGGCTTTGTTAAATTGGGAACGTGCAATAATTTTCAATCTGTATGATTGGACGCAAAGTAGACTCATGACCCCTCTAACACATGCCCCTCTACTTACCAATTTATCGGCTTGATACACTGTTTGAAATGGAATCCCACAACTATTATAATCTGTTTTATTAGAGTTGTGGATGTAGGTAAATGGGCCCTCCAAAACCTTCTGCTCCTCGCGGCGTTAAGGCCTTTCTGCCCTGGCGGAATTTTCAATCTGTATGGTTTCACATGTGGTACGGGGCAGGAGGCCCTAGATTCCCTGCCTTACTAACAGCTTTTTATGAAAGTTGTGCGTTTGGCACCTATTCGTAACCAAGATCACATTAGTATTTTCAGTATGTATGATTGGAGGTTCCTTGGAGGCTTGTAGCCTCAGAAACAACCCACCCTCTTATGTCGATTTTTCAGCTGAAGAAAGGTAGGGTGGTTTTTTTGTACCTATCATATTGAAACTTATGGAAGAAGCAAGTACTTTAAGCCATTGGTTATTATAAAATGATTATTTTCATAGGCATGTGGTCCTTCTCCGATCAAATCGAGCGGAAGCAAATTATAGGTTTCATATTTTTAGTGAAGTGACACATTTCACGAAACAGCCTAATGTATATGGTGCACTTTGAAAGCAACAAATTTAATGAATGTCAGAAAACTTAGACTAAGGGTGATTTTGAGGGGAATTGGCTTAAATAACTCACGGTTAAACAGTTCAAACACACCTTAAACACCTTTCTCGACGCAAAAGCTTTTATTGTGACAAAACGTTTTAAAATTATTGAGGGGTCGCTACTACAGCACGCGATTAATTGCGAAGAATAAAACCGAAGTGTTGCTCCCAAAACAGTTGTGTTTCCAAAGTCGACCAAAGGTTGCTGCAAAACTTCACGTTTTCTAGGCGATTTGAATCTATTTAATTTGTAAGGTTTGGAAAGGCGAGCCTTGTTTATGTTTATGGGGTACGATTGGAAACGGCAGGCATTTCTTCTTTGACTCCCTAGCATGCGTTTTAAGACCGTATTGAAATGCACTTTAAGTTCGATTAGTACTCGCACATTAGTTCGATGAATGTGGAATAACCCAGTCGTTTAGTTTAGTTCTTATTATTATAGTGAATAACATTTTGTTTTGATTTAAAGGCCTGATTTTTAATTTTGTTTTTTTGTGTTATTTTACTTGTAAGCTTTTTTCATTGATTCTTTTCCTTTATTTGTATATTTATTGTTGTAGTTTTCCTTTCTTATGTTTGTTCGTATAAAATAGACGCTACTGATTTAATCAAGGAATAAATTTCCTGTCTAAAATGTTAATGGCCCAGATTTCATCATTGTGAGGCACAAGTCGACTATTGCTTACAGCTATTTCAGACATGCTAACCACTTTAATCGTTTTACTATGGTAAATTAAATAAAAAAAAACAAGTTTTTTTTAATGAAAGTAAGGAGCGACATTAAAACTTAAAACGAACAGAAATTACTCCGTATATGAAAGGGGCTTTTCCTCCTCGACACCCCGCTCCTTGCGCTAAAGTTTTTTATTGTTTTAAAAAGTAGAGTTGCGAGAAAGAATCAAACTTTAGCGCAAGGAGCGGGGTGTCGAGGAGGAAAAGCCCCTTTCATATACGGAGTAATTTCTGTTCGTTTTAAGTTTTAATGTCGCTCCTTACTTTCATTAAAAAAAACTTGTTTTTTTTTATTTAATTTCTGAAAGTTTTTGAATTAATGCATGTCTGATTTTGGCTCTCCGTTCATAAATTACTAAAATGAAATTTGCATATTAATTCTTTTTTTGGCTAAATGGCTTTCTCTTAGTTTTGATCAGACGATTTTGAGAAATAAGGGGTGGGGAAGGAGGTCTAGTTGCCCTCCAATTTTTCGGTTACTCAAAAAGGCAACTAGATCTTTTAATTTTTAACGAATGTTTTTATTAGTAAAAAAAAACGTAACTTAAGAATTAACTTACGTAACAAACGTACATAACTTACGTAACTTACGTTACGTTTTATCCCAATTCTTTAAGAATGATCCCTGAATCAGAAAGGCCGTAGAATAAATAGTTGAAATTATTAAAAAAAAATTTAGCATAAAGAGCGAAGTATTTATCTCCTCCTAGATACCTCGCTCTTTATACTAAAGTATTTTTAGAACCCTTCATATGCGTAATAATCTCTGTTCGTTTTAAGTTTTAATGCTTCTCCTTACTTTCAATTGAAAAAACTTTTTCATGTTTATATTTTCATTGTTTTTTTTATAGTAATGCTAGAAAGTCCTGCGCCCTTTTCATTGAATTTCTCTTCCCCCATGAAATACTCCTCCAA
This sequence comes from Artemia franciscana, assembly GCF_032884065.1. Taxonomy (NCBI): domain Eukaryota; kingdom Metazoa; phylum Arthropoda; class Branchiopoda; order Anostraca; family Artemiidae; genus Artemia; species Artemia franciscana. The sequence continues at coordinate 32,888,462 of NC_088872.1, read as the reverse complement.
GGAAAGATCCTCCCATATAACCCCCTCCCCTGAACCCCACACCCAAACCAAAAAAATCCCCTTGATAACGTCGGTACACTTCCCAGTAACCATTACTGTATGTAAACATTGGTCAAAGTTTGTAACTTGCAGCCCCTCCCCCAGGGACTGTGGGGGGTAAGTCATCCCGAAAGACATAGTTATTATGGTTTTCGACTATGCGGAACAAAATGGCTATCTCAAAATTTTGATCCGTTGACTTTGGGAAAAACATGAGCGTGGGAGGGGGCCTAGGTGCCCTCCAATTTTTTTGGTCATTTAAAAAGGGCACTAGAACTTTTCATTTCCGTTAGAATGAGCCCTCTTGCAACACTCTAGGACCACTTCGTCGATACGATGACCCCCGGGGAAAAAAAAACAACAAAAAAACAAAAAACAAATAAACACGCACCCGTGATTTGTCTTCTGGCAAAAAATACGAAATTCTACATTTTTGTAGATTGGACCTTGGAATTTTTTCTATAGGGTTCTCTGATACGCTGAATGCGATGGTGTAATTTTTGTTAAGATCTTATGACTTACTATTTTCCAAAATAACGCAAATTTTCTCAGGCTCGTAACTTTTGATGACAAAGACTAAATTTGATGAAACTTATATATTTAAAATCAGCATAAAAATTCGATTCTTTTGATATATCTTTTAGTATCAAAATTCCGTTTTTTAGAGTTTCGTTTACTATTGAGCCGGGTCGCTCCTTACTACAGTTCGTTACCACGAACTGTTTGATGACTAAAATATTATGTGTCTTGCGAAAATCAAGTCAAACATAGAACCTCCAACCAGTTTAACAAGGGAATTAGTTTAGCGGGTTTTACCTTTTGACATTGGCGCATCTTGTCATGATAAAAAAAAATGCATATCTCATAATTTTGTAAATTTTATAAGATGCCAAATTGAATCCTTCTTGCTTTTCAAGGGAGCTGTTTTTTTTTTTTTTTTTTTTTTTTTTTTTTTTTTTTTTTTTTTTTTTTTTTTTTTTTTTTTTTTTTTTTAGCCGAGCTATAAATATGAAATATAAAAGCCTTTAAAACCGCGGAATTTAACTGAATAGTGTATCTTTATTTTTGCGTAAACTATGTTAAGGATTCATTAAGCAATGGAGTAAATACTTTCCACTAATACATAATTAAAAATTAAATAAAATTCTAATAACGGTTGAAAATTTTGATCAAAACAGTTAGAACAGAAACACAGCCCTTATAAACAGAATTTGTGAGAAAAGAAGGAAGAGAACTAGGTTATGCATGCTAGAAAACCTACTAGAAATAACATGAAAAGAAGATGAAGAAGAAACGAAGTCCTGACAAAGCCTAAAATATTACCTACAAGTAAGACTAGTCGACATAATCCCACCAAGTAACCCCTGGTTCCCACTGCTGTGATTTAGCGCAAAATCCTACGGCATGCAAAAAATGACACAAAAAGTGCGAAAAACGACACAAAACCATCCGTTTTGCTGCAATGTCGGATGCGTTGAATAGTTTCAACACATACGACAAAATTGCATGCGTTGTGCACAGATAAAGTGCAATAGGCTTTTTCTGAATTTTGCTTAACACTCTCATTGCTCCTGTAGAACCAGTGGGGTCAACAAGGTTTTCTGGATGACCACTTGTTTAATAGGTGATAATTCCAGGGATTGTTGACCCATCCCATCCTTCTGCTAATAGTCTCATTAGGCTTAAAACTCTCATTGCTTCAGTTTGAGAACCTGATTTGAATTCTTCTAGAGTTTGTCGCAGCAATGCAAAGGCTGCGTTTTTTTGTGAACCTCCATCCGATTCTGTCGTACGTCTGTTCTGCCAGAAAAAAATCGTGTCGGGATTGACGCAGCAGTGGGAACCAGGGGTAAATCTTGTCATTTAGCTACAGATTTCGGAAAAGATGTGTGGTGCACCCTTATTGTTTTAGTTCAGCCGTATATAGCAGGTAGTATTAACTGGCTTATCAAAGCGTTTTTCTTTCAGTCTGCTGCCTATTTGATTAAAGATTTACCTTTTTTCATAAAAGATGGATTTGAAGCGTTTCTCTCCCACTTCAATTCAACACTTTTCATCAAGACAAATATAAGCGATTTTTTATTTGATGGCTACGAAGATCCTTTGTTAGAATTTGCATATCAGCTGACACCATATTTTCCTGGGCTACCGGCATATGATCGTTTTGGCTGGTTTTACAACGTATGTTAAAACTCATTTTATTAATTTATGTGTTTTTATTGTAAATTTGTTTGGTGAATGCCAGTGCTGAGGACTAAGGGACTTTTGTCATTCTTATCTCCTACTTATAAATGGTAACAACTCACTGCTTGACTTCAATATACGAAAAATAATTTTGTGCCTTGTATTGCAGACTTAATTAACAAAAAATCCTATTAACTTACTGCTTATTATTTGTATATGTTCGCTTTTCTTTTCCTTTTATGCTTTAATCACCCTTTTAATTTACTAGTTTGATTTGTTTTAGTTTTTTTACAGTAATTGCCTGTAAATTTATGTTTGTATACACGTGTTTTTTTTTCTATTGATTTGTTTCTTATTTTCTTTAACAGTTTTGTTGAAATGACAGTACACTCGTTTGTCAGTTGTATGTGTTTGACTGTTTTAAACCTTGTTTGATGTTATTCTTCTTTTTTTTTCTCTCTTTTTACTCCGAAATGCAGATTCAACCCACTGGGCTTATGATAGCCGTTTTTATGGCACTTGGTATTAACCAAGTGACATATAGCAATCGCCAATTCTGTCGGTCTGTCTGTCTGTCTGTCGGTCCCGGTTTTGCTACTTTAGGCACTTCCAGGTAAGCTAGGACGATGCAATTTGGCAGGCGTATCAGGGACGGGACCAGTTTAAATTAGAAATAGTCGTTTTCCCAATTTGACCATCGGGGGGGAGTGGGGGGCCGGTTAATTCAGACAAAATAGAAAAAATGAAGTATTTTTAACTTATGAATGGGTGATGGGATCTTAATGAAATTTGATGTTTGGAAGATATTGTGTCTCAGAGCTCTTATTTTAAATTCCGACCGGATCTGATGACATTGGGGGGAGTTGGAGGGGGGAAACCTAAAATCTTGGAAAACACTTAGAGTGGAGGGATCGGGATGAAACTTGATGGGAAAATAAGAACAAGTCCCAGAAACATGATTGACATAATCGGAACGGATCCGCTCTCTTTGGGGTAGTTGGTGGGGGGGAGGGGGTAATTCTGAAAAATTAGAAAAAATGAGGTATTTTTAACTTACGAACAGGTGATTGGATCTAAATGAAATTTGATGTTTAGAAGGATATCGTGTCTTAGAGCTTTTATTTTAAATCCCGACCGGATCTGGTGACATTGGGGGGGAGTTGCGAGGGGGAAACCTAAAACTTGGAAAACACTTAGAGTGGAGGGATCGGGATGAAACTTGGTGGGAAGAATAATCACAAGTGCTAGATACATGATTGACATAAACGGAACGGATCCGCTCTCTTTGGTATAATTGGAGGGGGGGGTATTTCTGAAAAAATAGAAAAAATGAGGTATTTTTAACTTACGAACAGGTGATCGGATCTCAATGAAATTTGATATTTAGAAGGATATCGTGGCTCGGAGCTCTTATTTTAAACCCGACCAGATCTGGTGACATTGGGGGGGGGGGAGTTGGGAGGGAGAAACGTAAAACTTGAAAAACACTTAGAGTGGAGGGATCGGGATGAAACTTGGCGGGAAAAATAAGCACAAGTCCTAGATACATGATTGACATAACCGGAACGGATCCGCTCTCTTTGGGGTAGTTGGGGGAGGGGTTAATTCTGAAACTTACGAAGGAGTGATCGGATCTTCATGAAACTTCATATTTAGAAGGACCTCGTAACTCAGATCTCTTATTTTAAATCTCAACCGGATCAAGCGTAATTAGGGGGGGGGGTAGTTGGGGGGGGGGGGGGATTGGAAATATTAGAAAATACTTAAAGCGGTGAGATCAGGATGAAACTGAATGGGAAGAATAAAAACCTGTCTAAGATACGTGACTGACATAACCGGACCGGATCTGCTCTCTTTGGTGGAATTGGAGGGGGGGGGGGGTAATTTTGAAAATTGAGGTATTTGTAACTTACGAAAGGGTGACCAGATCTTAATGAAATTTGATATTTAGAAGGATCGTGTGCTTTAAAGTTCTTATTTTAAATTCCGACCAGATCCTGTGACGTTGGGGGGAGTTGGAGGGGGAAACCAGAATTCTTGGAAAACGTGAAAATTGGGGTATTTTTATCTTACGAATAGATAATCGGATCTTAAAGAAATTTGATTTTTACAAAGAATTCATGTCTCAGAGCTCTTATTTCAAATCCCGACCAGATCGTTTGACATTGGGGGGAGTTGGAGGGGGAAATCTTGGAAAAACACTTGGAGTGTAGGAATCGGGATGAAGCTTGGTGGATAGAATAAACAAATGTCCTTGATACGTGAATGACAGAATCGTACTGGATTCGCTCTCTTTGGGGGAGTTCGGGAGAGAGGTTCAGTGATTTGGCGAGTTTGGTGCTTCTGGACGTGCTAGGACGATGAAAATTGATAGGCGTGACGGATGTTGAACTTGATCGAAAGACACTGCTCATCCCAGTTGTGAAAACGGCGTATATGTGATTAAAAGTTTATGACGGGGTGGAGCTCGGTTATGCTGGATGTTCCACGGGACCACTTTGGTGCTCAAGTCATATAGATTGAAAGTTTTTGTTTCCGCTGAAAACAGGATTCAGCATGTAAAGCCAACGTCACCAAATTTCCACAGCTTTGACTTTAATCATTTTACTCTGAGCCTGTGCTTAGTTCGTTTTCGCACCAACTTTGGATTAGCTCGTTTTTTACGAGCAAGGACATAGCTTATATTCTGCGAGTTCTATTTTGAGTTTTTGTAGCTTGTGCAGCTGGTACTTTAGTTACCAGAGCCATTAAAGATAATTATGAAATTACATGAAGAATTATTTGAGAAAAATTTAAAACTAAACAAAAGGAGATTCAATGGGTTTAATTAATCAGAGACACAAAAACAAGGCAACGAAACGGGGAGGAGGAAGAGTTTGCGCAGCTGAGTTGGCTCCTGACGGCTTGGTGCTGCGATGATTGGCCTTTAGTCGTGTTATTTTTATTTATTAGGCGGTCCAGCTTAGTGATGCAGGCTTTCTTTTACAACCTAGTTTTCTGAGTAGATGCCAGTAAAATTTCTTGAAATGAGATTTCATCTAGTTCCGTGTACACGAAGATACTCTGCATAGCAATGCTTCTAAATTTAATTTATTATGTAATGTTTATCAGTTTTTGTTTCTACATACCTACGGAATCAATAACTTATTTTTCAGCGAAGTGGTAACCCATATTTTGATGGCGTCTTCAACATGTATACCGGTGAAAATGATGTGAGTCAAGCTGCCGTAATCAAACAATGGAACCACAAAGACAATATACCTTACTATCCCAGTCATTGTGGCATGCTCAATGGGTCTTTTGGCGAAGGCTGGCCACCAAAAAGAGCCAGAGATTCAATAAGCTTATTTGCCGTTGACCTTTGTAGGTTAGTTGCTTGATTCTTGCATCAACTTTGATAACCATTGAGGGGCTTTCACCATTAAAATGAAACAAGTATAAAAACAAGTTTTTTTTCAAACAGTTTGTCGTAACGAACTGTAAGTAAAGAGTGACCCGGCTCAATAGTAACTGAAACTGTAAGAAACAGAGTCTTGATAATAATAGATGCATCAAAAGAATCGAATTTTGATGCTTGTTCAGAATATATATAATTCATGAAGTTTAATGTTACCCATCAAAAGTTACGAACCTGAGAAAATTTGCCCAATTTTTGAAAAGGGGGGAACACCCGGGGCCTTACCCAGAATTTTCGTTCGGGGGGGGGGAGATTTACAAAAAAAAAGTTCTTCCCGTGGCCTTAGTCTAACGGTCAACCGTGGAGACTTTCAGTCTGCCCCTTGCGAACGAGGACACGTCCACTGGGTAGACTTTTTTTTAACATTAACGGATTTTTAACCAAGTATTAGTAACGGATATAAGTAATAAGTATAAGTATAAGTAACGGATTTTTAACCAAGTATTCAAGTAAGAACATTAACCAAGTATTTAAGTATTTCAGTTCATAACATATCTACAGAGCTGACCAAGAGTTTTTGTCAAGAAAACTAACTACCTACAACAGGAAATCTCAACGACGATTTTTCTTCCCTGCAAAAACTTCTATGACTTTTTCGTGGCAGACATCAATGTTTCTATGGATGCCGAGTAAGGCTAAACCACTCAGCCTTTCTTGTCCCCTTGGTTTTCTTAGCCAGGTTTTTAATCTTCTGAGTGTAGAGCAGCTTCTTTCCGGAGTAGCAGTACTGACAGGCAACTTTGCAAGACAACGAGTGGTCTTTTAAAAAAGCTCTCACTGGCCCACTATTTAAGCTGCTTGGTAAGGTGTTGGACGACGAGGCTGTCCCTCCTGATTGGAATAATGGCATTATCGTGAAACTCTTCAAGAAAGGTCGAAAAATATCAGGTGATAACTGGTGAGGTATCACACTCCAAACAGTCGGAAGTAAAGTTCTATGTCAGATTATGCTTAGTAGAATCCAGACTCAAGTGGACTTATTTTTAAGGGATGAGCAACATGGTTTCCGTCCAAATCCCTCTTGCTGCGACCTGATATTTAGCTTACGGGTTCTGCTGGAGGAATCAAACGAATGGCAAGTGTAGATTATTTTAGTGTTTATACACTTCTTTAAAGAGTTTGACTCTGTGCACCGAGAGGCAATGTGGAAAATTCTCCTAGCGTATTGAATGCCTCCGAAAATTGCGAGTATGATTAAAGCCCTATATGCTGAACAGGTTTTTGCAGTCCAGACGGAGAATGGGCGTTCAAAGTGGCTCCCTATCAAGTCCGGTGTACGTCAAGGATGTTTAATATTATTGCAATACTTATAGATTTTGTGCCTCGAGCTTGCCATTATAGAGGAGACATACAACTAAGCCCCGAGCGTCAAATACACGACTGCGATTTTACTAATGATATTGTTCTCGTCGCTCACTGCCAAGAGGGCATTAAACATAATCTGAATGAACTAGCAGCGAAAGCTGCCTCTATGGGCCTGAAGATTAATGTTGATAAAGCTAAAAGTATGTCAAACGCAGTTGTGACGACCATTGCATCTGGGATTCGATACGAAGGCACTGATATAGAAGAGGTCAGAGAATTGAAGTACCTCGGTAGTACAATAGGGGAATTATGATAGAGAAGTTTTGATACGCATAACGTATGCAGGTGGAACATTTTCTCAGGTGAAGAATGTTTGGAAATGTAGATACTACTCTCAGAAGTTGAAGTTGCGATTGTATAGGAGTAATTTATTCTCTGTAGTTTTATATGGATGCAAGTCCTGGAGCCTTTCAAAGAATGCTGAGAAAAGACTACTTGGCTTCGAGAATAATTGCCTGTGCAGAATCCTTGCGCTAACATGGGACCAATAGAGTAACGAACGCCCAGATAAGGGCTGATACTGAACAACCACTGGTGACCGACGAGTTCAGAATGAGAAGACGGAAGTATTGGAGGCATATGACCCGCATGAGTGGAGGACACCTCCGACACGATTTATGGTGTTGGGCCCCATCCGGCATTAAAAGGAGTGGAAAACAACGCAGCACACTTGGTCGATCCTTTTAGAATGAGGCAACGGGTCTTCGAACCACTCTGAACAAACTATGGTCTTTGGCACAAGATCGGTCAAGTTGGAGGTCAACCGTCGCTGCCCTATGCGCCCCCAGGCGTAGGAGGATCTAAGTTTAAGTAAGTGTTTCCTGTTTCACAATTACAAGTTCCGCAACGTATGACCCACTGACTGCAATAGATTAGTGATTATCCAGGTTGCTGTTTGCAAAAATTTGTTTATATGCATTTTTGTTATTTTTGTACGATTCGGACGAAAATTTCTGGGGGGGAGGGGTTCAAACCGGTACCCCCTCCCCTGGGTATGGCCTTTAAAACACCCCTAAGAAATCAATTGTTCTCAATGAAAACACTCACACCATGAAATTCAGGATATCAGAGAACTCTACAAAGAAGTGGAATTTTGAATTTTTTGCCAGAAGCAGGGTCATGGATACGTATTCCGTCACGATTCGTTTTTTTTTCAGGGGTGATGGTATCGAACCAGTGATACTAGAAGATCGGGAGGGGGCTCATTTGATCGGAAATCAAAAGTTCTAGTGTCCTCTTTGAGTGAACAAAAATATTGGAGGGCAGTTATCCCACTTTTCGACCCCTTTTTTACCCAAAATTGTCCGATCAAAATTTTGAGATAGTCATTCTTTCAGCATGGTCGAAAGATCTAACTTGACCCCCCTCAGCCTCCGGGGGAAGGGCTGTAAATTATGAATTTTGCCCATTGCTTACATATATTCTTGACTATTAGGAAAGATAAATATATTTTCGGGGGGGGGGGGGGGTCTTGTGGGGTTACTTACATGCGAGGATCTTTCCATGGAGGAGTTTTCGTGGGGGAAGGGAATTTTGAATTGGTTTCTAGTTGAATATTCCAGCATTAATTAAAAAACTGCCAGAAATTAAATTAAAAAAAAAAAAAACAAGTCTTTTTCAACCGAAAGTAAGGAGCAACATTAAAACTTAAAACGAACAGAAATTATCTTGTATGTAAGGGGTTTGCCCCCTCCTTAGTACCCCGTTCTTTACGCTACAGTTTTTTCTCTTTTTTTTGGATTTGTAAAAAGCTTATAATTCTACTTAAACGGTCCTTGTGTATCAGGAGTCATTCTTAAATAATTGGAACTAAAAGTCAAACTTTAGAGTAAAGAGTGAGGTACTAAGGAGGGGAGAACCCCCTCATATACGCAATTATTTCTGTTCGTTTCAAGTTTTATTGTTGTTTCTTACTTTCAGTTTAAATAATTTGTTTTTTCTTATTTAACTTAACTATAATCAAGGAGCAACATTAAAACTTAAATCGGATTTTATTTATTTCTTATTTCAGGGGACTGCTCCCTCTCCCTCCCCCTTGCTCTTTACGCTTAAGTTTTATAGTACTTCAAAAATACGTCTCACTCAAATTTAACAGCCCTTGTTTTTGAGCACTCATTCTTAAAGATTTAGGACAAAAGTAAAACTTCAGCCTAAAAATCAGATATTGAGGAGGGAGCAGTTCCTGTCATATACCGAATAATTTCTGTTCGTTTTACCGTGTTAGTGCTGCTCTTTACTTTTAGTTGAAAAAATATTTTGTTTTTTTTTTATTATTTAATTTGTGTTCGTTTTTCCAATCATGCTCAGGCCTTATCATAGTTTTGGTTAGGAAAACTCGTGAAAGGTCCACCCGTTCCACTAGTGTTGAAAGTATGCCACTATGTTACTATGAGACCACTCAAGCTGGATTTCCCTGTCGGGGATAGGGACGGAGAAAGGAACTTATTACGAGCAGAGATCCCGAACCATCTCACAGCACCGGGGCAGGTCCTTCCTTTTATACCTAGCCTATCCTCGTTAGGGCATAATTTTCCTGGTTGGGGGTCAATTCCCGCAACTAGTGTTGTTTTGGTCCAAAGGCGTTAAATTTTCGTAAAAGTTCATTTGGATCAATCTCGCGGGGAGCCTGGGGGAATTCAATCCATACCTTCCCTCCCCTTTTGTGTTTCAACGGCAGCTTAAATTGAAGTTTCGTCTGTGTGTATGAATGTGGCTAGCTCTTCTGAAAAGTTGTCGTTTTTAGCCTAGTTACTTTTTAAGTAGGTGCACAACTGAGTACTATGAATAGGCATCATCGGAAGCATATCTGAAATTTGGAAAATCAACCTGACTAAAAAATCAAATACTAAAAAAAAAATCTCAATTTTTCAATTAGCCTTTATCGTAGCTAGTCCCTGACTATGCTACTGTAAGTTTCGTTGTTATGTTGAATTGGTTTTGTGCAGGGTCGTTCTTTCTGCAGAATAATTTTGGGGTAGGGTTTTTTTGGTATGATTTCTTGGCAATTTGCAGACGGTATTTTTTTTTCCGTTAAATATTTTTGAAAAGATGAGCTACCAGTTCTTTTTTCAATATTTACATAAATGTGCATAAAAATATTACTTTTTAAAATGAAAACTTGCATAAAAATAACAAACTAACGCTGGAATTTGCAAATGAACATTGGTAAGCGTTTTTAACATTCTTTTTATTAAAATTAACGGAGCTCCTGCATGAGTTTCATCTCAAATTATACTTCACAAGTAAAACTATCTGTGCTTTAGTTGATTCTGCTTTAAAATTTATTCCGAAATTACTTTGACAAAAAAAAGTTTTCATTAGAGATGCTCTTTATTGAAATTTTTGGAAGTTTTAGGGAAATTATTTGGTTTAGGACGGGGGTCAGTGTCGTGACTCTAAGCTCAGCCAGAGTCGACCCAGCTCTAAATGGGTACCTGAAGAAATCTGGGGAAGGTAAAGAGGAAGGCTGTGCGAAAGCACAGGTTGGTCGGTCCCCAGCCCCATGTTACACTTTCTGGCTGAAGGACCAAGAAATGGGAGATCAGCACCGCCAGTAGGGATTGTAAAGTCTATTGCCGTATTCTGTTCTTTTTTCTTCTTTTTTTTAGTCAGATGTCATGTGATGTACTATGTTTTGTTGTCTAATTCCACAATGGAATGATAGTTCTTTTCACCGGGAATATACTTTGCAAATTCAAAATAAGTGTTTTTTAACCTGAATATTTTTTTTATCTCTGTCAACTTGTTTACTTGTATTTGTAATTCTTATTTCGTTTCAAATTACGATAATATTTTATTTATTTAGATCGGTTGAACTAGACTACAAAGAAGATATTGAAAAATTTGGTGTTAAAGGTTATCGCTACTGGGGCTCACCAGATTTGTTCGCTAACGCCAGCAGCAACCCTGACAATTGGTGCTTCTCAGCCAACCGCACTAACGGCGATGAATTCTTTGTGCCGAATGGGCTACAGGATAGTTCTGAATGTAGATTCGGAGCCCCTGCTTTTGTCAGCTTCCCAAGATTCTTTCACGGAGATCCTTGGCTGAGAGAACAGGTTCTGGGTGTTCCTGATCCAAATGATGTTGACCACATGTTCCACATTGACATGGAACCTGTAAGTATTACTTCCGTTCTAGGTGAAAATTTACTTTTCGCTAGTCACTCTTATGTCTTTTTTTATGCTTAAAGTTTAGTTTGTTCTTATTTCTTTCTGATACGCGACTCTTTGGTAAAAAGATGATGATTAATGTCCTGCAACTGCTGGTTTATATAGTTTCTGATCTTTTATTACACCCTAGAGAGGAATCTATCGCTGTTTTGTGAGGTTGGAGCCTATATTCTAAACTTTGTTAAGTTGCTCGAAAATTTCGGATGTCTGTGTTTGGATTGTGTTTGTGCCTGAATTATCTTATTGAACATCTTTAAAGACAACAACAAAAGTTTGTCAAATGTTTCTTTCATTTTTCTCCCTTTTTTTCATGTAGTGTTTTTTTCTAATTATAATTATGCCCTTATAAAATATTAAGATATGTAATGAGCCAATCGTTAGAGCGTGTTCTGTTTAACTAGGAAAGTGAGCTGTAAATACGGCTTTTATAAAGTGTTAACTAATACCTTTTGAATTATTGTTGCCAATACGAAGAAAGAATGGTTAAAATGAACTGAAAACTGATAAACATCGAGAGAACGCAGAGACATGGTAAAGAAGTTGTTAAACAAAGACTGTCGAAAAAAATAATAAAAAGTAAACTTAATAATATAAAAGATCCGAATTTGTATACTTCACATCTGGAAGCCTTTGTCAAGAGAAAATAAGAAACTGACTCAAGCAAAACAGAGACAGTGACACAAAAGCTATACAAAATAGAAAAACGTAAAGAAAACTCATGTTAAAAAAAAAGCTAAGAGCTCATATGGCACTTGTGACGAAGTCGGAAGAGCCAAGAGCTCATATGGTATGAGCTCGAACAAAATTCTAAGAATCAATAGATTGCTTTAAAAGGAAAATCAGAGGCTTAATGACGTTCGGGATTTAAAATAAGAGCTCTGAGTCACGAGGTCCTTCTAAATATCCAAATTCATTAAGATCCGATCGCCCACTCGTGGGTTAAAAATACCTCAATTTTTCTAATTTTTCCTCTCCCTTCAGCCCCTCAGATGGTCGAGTCGGTGAAAATGACTTTATCAAGTCAATTTGTGTAGCTCCCTGACACGCCTACCAATTTTCATCGTCTTAGCACGTCCAGAAGCGCCAAGCTCGCCAAAGCACTGAACCCCACCCCCTAACTCCTCCAAAGAGAGTGGATCCAATCCGGTTATCTCAATCACGTATCTACGATATTTATAAGCGTTTTCCGAAATTGCCGGTTTTACCCCTCCAACTCTCCCCAATGACAACATATCTGGTTGGGATTTGAAATAAGAGCTCTGAGACATGAGTTTCTTCTAAGTATCAAATTTCATTAAGATTCGGTCACCCGTTCTTGAGTTAAAAATACCTCAATTTTACTAATTTTTCCAAATTAGCAACCCCCAGCTTCTCCAAAGAGAACGGATTATGTCCGATTATGTCAATTTCGTATCTATAACTGGTGCATATTCTTCCCATCAAGTTTCATCCCGATCTCTCCACTCTAAGCGTTTTCCAAGATTTCTGGTCCCCCCCAACTCTCAATGTCCCCGGATCCGATTCGAATTGAAAATGGAACATCTGAGACATAAGGTTCTTCTATATATCAAGTTTCATTAAGATCCGATCACCCATTCGTAAGATACCTCGATTTTCACGTTTTTCAGGAATTCTGGTTTCCTCCCTCCAACTCCCCCCAATGTCACCGGATCCGGGCGGGATTTATAATTAGAGCTCTGAGACACGATATCCTTCCAAACATCAAATGTCATCAAGATCCGATCACTCCTTCGTAAGTTAAAAATGCCTCATTTTTTCTAATTTTTCAGAATTAACCCCCCCCCCCTGACTCCCCCAAAAAGAGCGAATCCGTTCTGGTTATGTCAATCACATATCTAGGACTTCTGCTAATTCTTCCAACCTAGTTTCATCCCCATCCCTCCACTCTAAGCGTTTTCAAAGATTTTAGGTCACCCCCCAAAGTTACCAGGTCCATTCAGGATTTAAAATAAGAGCTCTGAGACACGATATCCTTCCAAACATCAAATTTCATTAAGATCCGATCACCTTCGTAAGTTAAAAATATTTCATTTTTTCTAATTTTTCCAATTTAACCGTCCCCTCACTCCCCCCCCCCCTAGATGGTCAAATCGGGGAAACGATTCCGGGGAAATTTAATCTGGTCTGGTTCCTGATACACCTGCCAAATTTCACCGTCCTAGCTTACCTGGAAGTGCCTAAAGTAGCAAAACCGGGACAGACAGACCGACAGACCCTCAGCCGACCGATAGAATTTGGAATCGCTATATGTCACTTGGTAGATGCCAAGTGCCATAAAAAATCAGGGATATGAGGAATTCTTGTTTTACAAAAAGTATCAAACACGTAGCAAATGTAATTAAGGGCTGTAACATTTTCTGTTTAAATATTGTAAAATACAATTGATATTTATGGAGAAATGCTTTGCACAAAGCATCTTTCTCGCAAAAAATAAAAAAAATCTTGCAGAATTTGCGATCGCTATATGTCACTTGATAGATACCAAGTGCCATAAAAACAATCTATAAAAGCAAGTCACAAAACACATGACCTAGATGTTTGTTAGTGTAAATATATATGTCTCAAATTATCTTTTGAATTTAAGAAGATGATTATCTTCTGAACTTTTCAAAGCATAATTTGAGACGTACAGGTTTACAGTAACAGACATCTTGATATTGTGCTTTGCTACGTGATCTTGAATTTTTATTTAAATAGTCCTCTTCAGAATATTAATGGAAAAATATACGTTCGGAATAGCAGACATCCTGGTCTTGTGCTTTGTGACGTGTTTTTGGATTTTAATTTATATGTAAGTTTTCTTTTCGTCTTTGATAGCGTTTGAGTTGTTGTCTTTTTTTGTTTGTTTTTTCTTGATTTGCTGGGGCTAGTTTCTTTTACTTAGTGTTTCTCCTTTCTGGATGTGAAGCCAAAATATTAGAACTTTTTCCACAGTCTTTGTTTAAAATATTATACCCGTTTTTCTATACTTTCATTTGTTTAAATTTATAAATGGAAAGGCAGTTTAGTCTAAGAAATTCTTTTAAATCATTGCAGCCAACACGAAAATGAAAGGGTTAAGGTTAATTAAAAAGGGAAAAAAATTGGGATAAACACAAAGGAATGCTAAAGAAGTAATAAAAAACGGTCCTCTTTTCCCCTTTGATTAGTCAGTCACCTGTGAAGTTTTGTAAACAGAATTTATTCTTTTTTAGGAAACCGGCGTGCCTTTAGCTGTAAGTGCTCGATTCCAGATTAACATTTTATCTACAGGAGATAAACATATAGAGTAAGTTTGTATTACTATAATTTAAAAAAAAAACTTAATTCAAGTCTAAGAATTACTTATGATTCTTTTATTTTCGACAAAATTCATAGCGCCCGACTTCTAAAAACTTTATTTTGACACGCTACTAGTCAACAACTAACCTAGGTTTAAGAGAGAGAGAGGGGGGGAGAACGGTTTATTACGCAACTTTCGTTGTTGTTGGCTAATTTACAGTTGCAAAATCATTACATATTAAACATAGACGTAAAAAATGGCACAACATTACTTGTTAAACATATATAAAAATAAACATTACAATATTACATGTTAAACATAGACGTAAATAGTGGCATAAATGAACTACAGTATCGGTTTGTTCGTGTGCGTATAGGTGTCACTTTGGGTTTTGTCTGGTTTTTCTGTTTGGTGGGGTATATGCGGGGAGAATAACACGGTGAGTTGGGTTTGACAGCAATGCTTTTTCAAATCTCATGATGAGATTGCTCAGTCTTTGCTCAATGCACTGGATTTCAAGTTTATTGAGCGCTTCTTGGTAGGGAATTTCACTACATCCCAGGATAATCCTAGTTACCCTTTTCTTCACTGACAACTCAAAAAAGGTTGTAAAGTTACCCAATCGGTGCTAAAAATTGTCTTTTAGGCCCTCTTTTGATTTTTTTTTTTTTTTTTTTTTTTTTTTTTTTTTTTTTTTTTTTTTTTTTTTTTTTTTTTTTTTTTGCCAGATTTGGGAGAAAACATCTTTAACCATATTCTCTAAGGTGAAATCCAGGTCCAAGTGGCAAACGCTATTTTGTTAACCCGGCAACGCATGATGTAGACCCAATAGGGGTTTATAGTCGAAACCTTTAGGTGGATCGGAGGCATACTTTTTTTTCCTCCCTCCCTCGACACATAATTTTAAGCCTCCTTACCCATCCCCCTTTTCCTTCTCTAGCCCAACCTGAAAGTTTCAATTATATGACCTAAGCCCATATCCTAGTTATTGCAGACATGCTATTTGAAAAATATGGATGTACATGGCGTCTTTCGATTTCATTTTGCCCATTCTCCCAAGTTGCAAATCAAGGTCCACTATTGTTTCCATAGGTGGGACTTATCCCTTAGGTGGATTGGGTACAAAATGTTTTTATCCGCTCCCTCAGACATAAAGTTTGCATTCTCTTTGCCCCACACCCTTCTCTTCTTCCAACAGTACCTGAAAGTTTCAACTCCATCCCCCAAGCAGTTGGCAGGATAGTGCAGATATATTGTTTCGATGGCTTGAATACATACAGTGTCTTTTAATGTACTTTTGTCCCCTCCACCAAAATGGATTTTGAAGTCCACTTGCACTCCCCCTTCACCAACACTCCTTGACCGCTACAGCTCGATACCATATTTTGAAATTGGGGTTGCGCATACTGTCTGTTAATCTACTTAGTTATGCCTGTCTTTACCCGAGTACACTCCTTTTGAAATTTGGAATATTGTGGCCTAGTAAACGATCCTAATTGTCCCTAGCTGTTTTGACAACCAAGACCAAACATGGTCGACTTTTCTGCTAAAACCTATCTATGGTAGGTAATTTAGATAGTTTTAGGGGGCTCTGGGGGTGATGTCCATTCAGTAGGTATACTTATGTGACTTTCGTGAAGAGAACAACTACATATACATTTTTATCCATTACCATTCAAAGGGGTGGGTTGAGGGAGGGCCAGGTAGCAGAGTAGGGCACAGGAGGGTGATGGTTGCTGTTCAATTACTTTTGGTCCTGAAATGGGTTCTAGAACTGTCAGTGTACAGTCGAATTAGGCCCCTTTCTAGTTTCTAAGCTCAACCTTTCTATATGAAGTAGCGAGGGGAAAAATAATCGAATGAATAAATAATACAATGATGGCCCATATTGACAACAAGAAAGTGTAAGTTTGTGTTGGAATGACTTATCTTTTTCATGAGAAAGTTCTGTAAACCTTCTTGTCATTTAAAGAAATTAGCTGTATCCGACAATGCCTCTCTAAAAAGAAGATGCGCGCTTTTTGAAGCTTTTTGCATTTTTGTACACTATTAGTGACTTAACTTCTGAAAGGAAATCTGGTCTGTTTAGGTAAAAAATAAAAACAGATATTGACCTGTAAAACCTGTGATGTTGGCTCAAAACTTGTCTTAAGTCTTGCTGTATAAATGATTTTGACACTGTAGCTGTCTGATTATAAAAAGGACGAAAATATATAAAAAAAAACAAAACAAATAAAATTCATATCCTCTTGTGTAAAAGCAAAGGGTATGTATCACATTCTGTACGGAAATAAGTTTTTGACCAACTTAGTAATTTCGTGTTTTTTTTCTTGTGAAGTTCTGAGAATTTAAAATCCTCTCTTTCGTTTGTGGAGCGTCGGTAGGTGACAGCCTGGCATTATTAAAGTAAGTTATTTCTTGGATGATCCGAATACAATATATGAACTTTATAATGCTTAAAAAATAAATGGAGATTACAGCGGATTCACTAACCTAAATCAGTTTGTATTTCTAAAAAACAGGATTAACTGCATGCAAGACAAGGTGAAGTACAATATTAACGAGCTGTTAGAAGCCAAATTTGTCAAATCCATTAAAAAGGGAAAATTAAGAGGATTCAAAAGGAATATACTCCAAAACGCTGTTCTAATTTCATATACCAATATTCTGTAAAAAAAAAAAAAAATTACAGGATTTTTGATATTTTTAGCTTATGCATCCGCTTATAAAGCAGTAACTTTGTCATGTTCTGAAGTAAAAATCCTAACAAACATAAAACAAGGAAAGTAGCCCATAAGTCAATAGGTCATAGTAATACACGTCATGGATTAGACCGGGAGGTGCAATCTTTATGTTTTTTTTCAGGATTACTAAAATCTTTGCTGAGTAGCCTACATATATATAAGTTCGTTACTATTTTATCTCATTTCAAAGCTTTTGGTTCTCACTGGAAAATATATGACTGTTTTATCGCTTTGTCATTTCATACATGTGTTATTTATCTACTAATAGCCAATACTAGTGGCATACCTTCAAGTTCCTCCAGCCTTGCTGAAAAAGTGAAGCTTTAATTGTTAATCATTACATCATTGTAGGCCTATATCAAAATAGATATTTTGAAATATCTATTATAAAATATAGTTCCTGGACTTTGATTCCGGTAATGAGATTTTGCGAAAGCGTCTTCATAACAATCCAAGCAAGAAGAAGAAAAAATATAGTGAAAAAAAACTAAAGAAAAACGCACAACATTTATAGAAAAAACACAAAGATAAGCCTTTGTTTGCTACTGTTTCATTGTAACGGTAGCGAATCGCATAAACGATTAGTCATGCCAATGCTCGGTCAAATAGTCGAAAATTCCAGATTATTATACTGATGTTATTAAGGTGACCTATGATTTTCATTGGTATTATTAGCTTTGAATCCATTCACAAGATTCGGATTACCAGACTAGCTGGAAGAATAACTTTCAGAAATTAGAAACTATATTACACAGTGAAATAAATTAGCAAACAGAACCGGCTATTTCAACCACACTACCATTGGAATAAAAAAGTTGTCCTGAATAAAGATAGAAATTTCTTAATAAAAGTTAAAATAAATTATCATTTGTTTGTATTTCTGTTTTGCAGCTGCTTATATTTACTAAAGATGACAAATGGTATAATACTAAGCTCATATGCATATAATTTTTTTTTTTTACAAAATCCTTTATGGATTTTGTCGCTATGTTTAACTAGTAAACTTTTCAAGATATCCTACAAGGTTTTTTTTTAAGTGAAAGGGGCTAAAAATCTTAAAAGTTTTCTTAAAGGATATCTTGAGACATTCTGAGTTGAAAATAGCGACTAAATCATTAAAAGAATTATAGGGAAGTATTCTGCGTCTAAACTTTGCAAGTGGCTCCATTCCCGCTTGATTCTAGCTCCAGCCCGTGTTTTAAAATTTATTACAGTATCATAATTGCTACCAATTATAGTGAATATTTGATTTTAAAGGCGGGTGCATTTACACTTGGTAATACGATTTGATTCATCCTACCTGGGATTAGTGGGATCTTAATATGGAAACAGTGTTTTTTCTCAAAGCCCCTCAAAGCTTCTTCTTTTGGTGCTCTTGGCTTTTCTATCACTGCTTTTAAAATTCTTGGTTTCAGCTGTATGGCAATGTAATGCGGTTGAATTTATTGCTTAATTTGTTAAACTATTTTTATTTTCCAGACTACTGAGAGGCTACCCAATGCGATACTACCCAATTCTTTGGTTCTCTGTGAACGCGGATATGAGTGAATCAATAGCTACTTATATGAAAATTGTTTTGGCAGCACCCACTGTTGTCCCTGCTGTTTTGTGGTCTTTGGCTGGTCTTTTTGTAGTATTAACAATGTTTTATTCATTCAAATATTATTCTTATAAAAAACTCTTCAGCTCAACTCCTCTAGTTTTTGATGATGAGCTGGAGTCAGAAACCCCCAATGCCCTAACGTCATGATTGTTCGATCAAAGTTGATCTTTGTAAGCCTTTTTAAACTATTAACATTTCTGGTGAGGGATAGAAGTATTACATTACATATACATACATAACGAGTTTCAGTCATTCAAGTATTGTTCTTATAAATATCTCTCCGGTGAAACCCCCTTGTTTTGATGGTGAGCTGAAGGTAGAGGCCCTTAATATCCTAAAAAAATTATTCATGAATCTTAGTTGATTTTTGATAATCTTTTATAGCTATTAACTTTTTTCGTATGGAGTAAAGAAGTATTAAACTACAGGTGGATATATAACTTTTATTTAAAGTTTTATCTAAAGAGATGAATTGATTTTTTTTTTTTTTTTTTTTTTTTTTTTTTTTTTTTTTTTTTTAACCTTTGAATCCCTGAAGGAATTTCAGCTTTACGCGGTTATTTTGTAAAAATGAGCAGTATTTCGTGATTACTTGATTACATGTAGTGTTTCTTATTTGTTGTTATATTCTACGAGATATATAGGTCATTGTCAGGGAAGGGTTCAAAAATGGAGGAGGTTGCATTTTGCTAATATGTATTATCTTTTTTCAACATCTTAGGCCGAGCTGAGTCCCAAAAGTCTCATCCATGTCATTGTATAAAGAAATGAAGGTTACTCGTATAGCCGAAATGAGAAATGTGTTATTGTTTCTTAGTATAGATTGACTAAAAAATTTCGTTTACTAATTTGACACCCAATCTTAACATTTATTGGGTGCTTCCCAAAATGGAATCCTAGCTACGCTACTGCACTGTATTTAATTAATAATGGACGCCCATTGGTCAGCTCTGATTTTTAGTAAGTTTAACAGATACTGAATTACTTTATGTTTTTACAGAGAAAATGCACCATAAACCTAAAATCGGAGAGTGAACCTGAGCTGCTGCAATAAAAAAGGAGGTTCCGCTTTTTTTGTGAATTTAGCATAAACTTCAACAATATTGTCTGTATAAAGTATAGGTGGAATCAAAATTTGGTGGTAGTCTAGCTGCCACCGCCCAAAAGAGAGTCGCGATGGAAAAACAAATTTGTTCGTTTGTACATATAATATGTATGCAGGATTGGCTATTCACAGAGCTACGGAAAACGTTCGGTTTTTTTTTTTTTTTAGTAACCTGAAAAATGAACAAAAAGGAATCCAGTTGAGAGAGTAAACTTGTAATTACAGCATAAATTCCTATTTGGAGCATAAAAAATGATTTTTTTTTTATTTGTTGAAACAATGTACTTTTCTTTTAAAAACAGTTAGTTCAAAACACTTGGAAACTGCTAATTTTTTATATCTTGCGTTGCAGACTAAGCTAGAATTTGTGAGGAGTATTTTTGATGACTGTGTATCTATTTAAAATGTTATATGTACTAACACAAACAAAAATAATGAAGCTTTTCATATTGTAGAAACAAAGAAACATTTTGTATTAAAGTTTTGATGCATAAGCGTTTTGAGAGAAATTCCCAAGTGGAATAAGTGTTTTTTAGCAATTTATACTCGTTGTATCTTTCTTCTGGGCTTACTGGTTGAATTTGGAAGAGTTACAAATAGTAAGATAAACACCCCTTACCATTGCTAATCAAACATAAATTCCTTTGATAGTGATTGACTTTCAAAAAAAACTTATTAACCAATTCAGGCTTCAATTTCCGCTGTTTAATGGTTGAATGTGAACATGCAATTGAAGTTACTGATTATACCAAGCTTGAATTTATTCATTTTTTGTTTTGTTTCTTAGTTGTTTTTTGTTATTTTCTATCTCATTTCCTTTTTTTGTTTCGTTAGATGGATCCTTTGAGAAATTCCTATTACGTTCATTAATCACTGACAAACGTGAGAACCTACAGTGAGCATCTTGCTACCGTTTTTATTTTTATCTTTTTATATTTTTGACAGTTTTATTTTGCGTTTTTTATTTTACTGTTTTATATTTTATTATTACCTTTGCTTTGTTTTTATTTATTTTTTTTACCTATTGTCATAGTGAAATTTTACTGGGTTTGCTCTGTACAATACTTATCTTGTAATGATATTTAGCACAGAACGTAATCTGTTCACACCAGTAAAATTGATGTCTCTGCCATATAGTACTATATCAAGGTAAAACTTTTCTATCCTTTCTAGCGTTTCTCTGCATAATTTCTTATTGAAGATAGGTTAATGCTTTTGAAAAAATTTTTAATGCGCGCGGGAAAGCAAAACTTTTCTGAGATATGGTACTAGTGACTAAGTAATAGTGTAAAATACATTTTATAAATACCAATATAAACTCTAATTTGAAGCTTCCACTTTCCATCAATTTTCCTACGTCTTTTATGATAGATTTGTAAGAGCATTTGAATATTCAAGCACTTAACAACATCCTGATTAATTTTAAGTATGTGGGTTCTGCAGTGTTAAATAGAATTCGTAAACTCCCAAAAATAGGGGAGGGGGAGTCCCAAGTCATCTACCTCCTGATCATCTCCTGAAGGTCAAAAATGTAGACCTGTACAAATTTTTTTAATGTTCCCGGAATAAATCTGGCCTTTTCTGGAAAAGTTTGAATCCTCCAAATCATTGCCTCGCCCCATAGGAAGCTTTTATAAGACCCCCCCCCCCAAAAAAAAGCAATAAAACTTTTCAGGCACACCTGCTCCAAGGAATGGTTTTGTTACTTGCAAGTGCAGCAGAAATGACGCAGCTCCACAGGGGAAGATAAAATGCACCTAGATTATACAGTATTGTTGATATTTCAATGTTACCAAAATAAAACAAGATTATTTGCCTAATTTATAAATCCGTATGTCAAAACCGAACTTTGTTAGCTTCTTGACTTTATGCTTCTATTAGTGGCCCGCCGTAGAGAGGGGTGCAGCTCTCTGCGTCCAGTTTGAAAAATCCTGGGCCTGGGCCGAACAATAAGAATCGCTTCTTATTGTTCGCTACTTATCACCAAAAGGAACTGTCTTTGGCTATTCCATCATATTTGGTGAGGCCTAGATCTAGCAATGTAAAATCGATTCGTTACGAATACAAAGAAAAAGCAGCCTTTGTAGCTCTCAGTGGCAGGAGATGCGTAGACCTTTTCGTCCCACCACTCGCGGTTCGCTACTTTTGTAGGCATATTTCTTATTGTTCGTGTTGTTATTCCTTTGCCTAGTTTACCTTATTTAGTTACAATCAAGACGCATCGCTTCTGTGATGGTATGTATAAAATTTTTAAGCAACCAATGTATTTATGTCAACTAAAACAATACCCATAGTTGTTTCTGCAAAAACTTTCCAGTAAGGGTGGGGAAGCGGTTAAACCGTGGGAATTTTACAAGGGAAAGCAAAAGTTTGAGGAAGATCATTATGTCAAAAAACTATTACATTTGAACATGAGAAACATATACTCTGTCAATTGTTGTTCTCCTCGTTTATTCTCAACAGTTCTTCTGCATTGACGTACTTATTGGTTAAATAAGCAAAGTGATCTGGCCTGAGCGCAAAACGTGAAATATGATTTTATTTTGAAAAAAATTGAATGGTTTTCTTATTTGAGAAGATGCTAAAGTTGATATGTCTTTTTCTGTTGCAGTGATACACATTGAGAAATTTGTGTAACTAAAAAAATTGTTATATCTAAAATGCAAACAAAGAGCCGAATTTAGCTCAGTTTCAGTATTTAGTGATGTACTTTTACTTGAGATAAAATATTCCTATAGGTAATTTATGCTCAAGATAATTTTAATTTATTTACTTTTTTTAAACACCTACAGCCTCTGTGATCAATGCTCACTGGTTAATTTTAAAGCTATTTTGTCATGTGAAATATTTTTCTATTTCCTGGGAACTTGATTCGTCTTTCTTGAAAGTGCCTTTGGTATATCTTTTCTTGAACGATACTTTGATTGTATAGTTCTAAACTAGAAACACGTGCGCATTGTGGATATTTTACTTAATGATAATATCCTCTACGTGGGCTGATGCTATCTGTCTATAGTTTCAAGTAAAATTCTTTAAATTGTGATTAATTTTTATTCCAATTTGTTGTTTTGCTTAATTGTTTGTTAGGCCTATTTTGTTTAGTATGTGTGCTGTTACATAGTATTTTTTTTTCTTTTTTGGATTTTTTCCACAATTCTTCGCCCGTTTCCTTAAAGAGTTTTGACGTTTATTGTAAACAAAGTCTTTAATTTTAATACAAGTGAAAGAATTGCATCTCAAGTAGTTGTTTTAGACGAGGATTCTAGAGATTCGAGGATCGGTAATTCCTGTATTTATTTTGTTTGTAGCGATTGAAAGAATTATCTCGACCGCCGCCCCTCTTCTTCCAGCCTCAACCTTTTATGTTTGATTAGAAAGGCTGCTAGTAGAGTTATAGGAGAAAAGACTAGAGCTCGGGATGTCAGGGGGCTGTTACAAATTAATCAAAAGAAAGTTTTTCTGAAGGAAGTAAAGAACGAATATGAAACTTAAAACGATCAAAATTTATTGCTTCGCAACTTAAAACCTATATTGCACAAAATATGTAATTTTTGTGCCACATGACACTTTATGATGGAGCTATTGAGACAAATTTGTAAAAAGCAGACAAATATGATCAAGAGCTTTAAAATGAGCCATTAAATATATATCTACCATGTTTTAGTAACCTGTAAATTCGTTAGTAAGCTCACGATTTATGAAACTTACTAGGCAGATGGGAGGGAGAGTATACATCAGGCAGGAACGTATAACTCAGGTATTAGGGTTTCGACCATGGAAATTACGAAGGTACCCTTCTCATGCTTCCTAGCCTTTCCACTCCAGGCATGTGAAGCTTCCACTCGCAGATGTACACGAGAAATGATGGTAAATATTCAGTTGTCTTGATTAATTTTCTAACTAATGCGTCCCAGCCTCTCCTCCGAATAAAAACAACGACAAAGCTAAAAAATTTAAACAAAACTAAAATATAAACAACACTTCTACATGGCTTATTGCTTGCTCCATGTCTGGATAACTCTGGGGAGGAGTCTTTTAATTGTAACAGAAGGAATTCCTAATGGAATGGGCATCCAATAGAATGTGTCCGTCTGATTTCTATCCTAAGTTACGAACAGAATTAACTCCTGAAAGTTTCATTCTCAGGATCAACCTGCCATGTGCTAGACTAAATTTTCAACTATTAGACTAGTAGTTGTTTCGCCATTAAAAGTCTATTTGTGAAGGACCCAGGTTATTCCGTTCAAAATAAAAGAAACTAGTTCTTGCCTTTCAAAAACTAAGTTCAGCCTGTTAATCTTATGTTCAACTCCTATTTCTACTGAAAGATGCAGGGTAGAATACTATCTTCCGAGGACGAAGTCCCAGCGAAACACCGTCTATCTCATCTGAACATAATGCGGAAGTTGGAAACTACCCAGATTAATAAGGTCGACGTAGGCTCTCTGATTCACAAAGATAAATTATCTCAAGCTCTGTCGTCTCTGCAAGACAACTTGGAAGACTATTCAGATTTTTTTTTTTTATTGCCCATGTCTCCCCCCCCTTTTGTCATTGACTACCCCGATATTACCCCCGTACTTTCTTTTATTACTACAACGAAATTATGGGGAGATAATTAGATATTGGCCATATCAATGTCTATCCCATCGTATATTATTTCGTCTACCATAGTTACAGCTTCTTTGATAAAAGCACATTTCTTGGGATCCTCTGCAAAACAGAAGAGATCGCCTGCTGCAAAACGTGTGAAAAATTGTAGGTCTGCAAAACGAACAACGTTCTGTGTTGGGAACACTTTTGGTTAACTGATACTGCATCCTCTATTTGTAGACATTCTGGTGGAATTGTTGAATAGATTCGAAGAGCGGTGATTATAGAACAACAAAACGCTAAAACAAGAGGTTTCAACCACTTGCCTTCCCTGTTATTCTATTAGATACAGATAACTTTCAAAACTTACTTTTTCCCATATTTCAAATAAATCAAGAGAACCAGACTATTTGAGAACTTCTCTGATTCTTATGTCAGTTTAAGGGTCGCCTAAAATTTGTCCTAGCTGCTACCGTGTTAGCCATACAAACTTTAAAGTAAGATGTTCCAAGATGAGAACGTTGGGCACTAATGGATTAAATTAGGAATTATTAAAGCATGTGTAAAAACAGCATTTTGACCGTGTTTCGGCAAAACGCCCTAAATTGAGACAAAGCAGAACATCAAGATCATCCGTTTCTGAATTGAACAATAATATCATAAGGAAACGCTGTATCTTTACTTAGGGGGCATTTGTTAGAATATTTTACACCGCTTAGCGGGGAATTTTACAAAGAAAAAATTAACTAACTAGTTCTAATGAGAGGAATACTCAGAATTGATAAAACATTATAAGTTTTGATTATAGATGGCAGTTTCTAAGAAACGCGAAGTGGAATTTAAATTTAATAAAGCATTAGGCTAGCTTATTTGTTTTATCTTCTCTTATAATGGATAAAATTGATGAGGATCTGCCAAGTCAGCCTAAAGCCAAATCTGAAGATGTCAAGGAAGAAGGAAATTGTTACTGGTAAGTGCTTAAATATGGAATTAAACACGGGCTATGACTTTGGTTGAGATAGCCTAGGTCATTTAGGCTCTTCCAGCGATAAGATTGCACTATCCACATTCCTGTCATATGAAGCATCAATTTTCAGAACCAAAAGTAGGCATTAAATTTTTCATTTTACCAAATACTGCATGCCCATTCCTTGCAACAAAATATGCTTAAACCTGACCAGTCAACAAGAACTAGAGGACACATCATGAAGCTGCTTGATGCTTTTTTATGCTAAGCATTATTGCTGCATCTCTACTATCCAGAAAGAAGCATGTAAAAAAATTTTACTACATAATAGGGCAAGATGCCCAATATTCAGGCCAAGGTTTACCTATAAAATTCTAGTCTAGCTACTTTTTGCCCTCTTGGAATAGGGTTAGGTTAGGAAAATGAAAATTTCAGTGATGTATTGACAGAATGAAGTATTCAATGCCCCAGGAAGGTATTTTGAAGTACCTACCTCTACTGCTTCCTGCTCTAGGGGGCACTGATCTTTGATTACCTCAAATTAGCTCAAATTGCATCTTCTAGTGACTAAGGTTGAAGAGCCTGTAGGTGGTGCCAGGTAACATTGATTTAATATTCATGTCACAGATCACTATTTACATATTTAAGGTGGTAACCAATATACCCTGCTAGATGATGCTGGCTCTTCCTACTATATCTTAAATGACTTGCCACAAAAATCATGGTCAACACCAATCCTGAAGCTGTCAACTGATCTGGCCAATATGGTTGATTTGCTGAGGGAATTCACAGTAGAACAACTTGATTGGTGAAGAATTTGAACTTAATACACTTTCTGCTAAATTTTTGATATAGTTTTGTAGGATTTTTCATGTTCTGGTGTATTCAGTGTGATCGAAAATGGGCTTAAGGGTGTCATTATCTTAAGTGCAAGGATGACATCTCCTCTCTTTCTATGGTACATTAGGGTAGGCAGGTCAAGCTTTTCTAGTCAATGCTTCTAGGAGATTTGTTGTTTGGTAAAAGGGAGCTTGGTTGCTCTACATGGGACCATCTCAAGTATCTATATATCATACTTAAAGTACAGGCTGGCAACTAACATGCCAAATTCAAGATGGGGACAAACAAGGGCTGTGTAAAGCTTCTTGATAATTCTTGGCTTATGACTTATCACTGAGTGCTTGATCAAACCAAGGACCTTGTTTGCCATAGCTGCTTGGTTCCAACAGTGACTATAAAATTCAAGCTTATTGTCAATGATTACACCAAGATCACACTCTTCCTTGGCACTCTGAATGGGTGCCAAGGGGCTGGTATTGGTGCCAATATTGGCACCTGCAGAGTCAATCATGTGATGACTATGGCAGGGGTTGTTTGTACCAAGATGCAGGATGTGGACTTGCATGGGTTGAACTTTAGTGCCCAGGCTATTGACCATAGACAGAGGTTGTTAAGATGTTCTTGCAGAGAAGAGAAACTTTCTGTTTAGGCTGCTGGACCAATATACAGTTGCAAGCCATTCTTGACCACATCAGGAGCATCATTTATGTAGAGGTTAAGCAGTTTTGGGACTAGTTTGGTCCCTTGGAGGACACCACTCTTAATGTGAACTGATGTGGAGTAGATGAGGTCACCTCTTTTCATCATATACAGCAACAATCTGGATTCTATCAGATAAGAACCTGTGGATCAACTGGGCTACATCATTGTCTATCTGGTATACTCACAGTTTGATCATCAGGTAATGGTGAGATGTTTTATCAAAGGCCTTAGCTTGATCCAGTAGGCACACTTCAACTAGAAAACCCTACTCCAGATGAACAGTTATAGATTCATAAGCTAGTAATAGATTTGTTTTGATATACATACCTTTCTTGAAGCAATGCTGACCACCAAAAAAAACCATTCTTGGTCATATGCACTAAAAGTCAATGATTGCATCATTGACTAACCAAACAATAAGTTTGGCCACAACTGAGGTCAGGCAAGTGGGTTGATAGTTCTCAGGCTGGGTTCTAGATCCTTTCTTGAATATTGAAATAATTCTGGCTGTCTGCCAATCTGCAGGTTGGCTATTAGTCTGAAGAGAAAGCTTGAATAGTGAACAGAGCTGCTTGGCTACTGCATCTATAAGTTTTTTTGAGGAGCCTGGGATGTATACTGTCTGGAACTTTAGCTTTGTTTGGCTCCAGTTTACTCAGCCTTTCTTAATTTCATCCATTGTGACATAATTTTTGGCATTTTGTGCTCAACCATCCTGGGGGCAGGATATGGTGACTTATCAGTGGGGTCCACTGAGAAGTTGGATGCAAATGTGCTGTTCAGCCAATTTGCAATGTCCTCCAGATCTTCCAGCTTTTCTCTGTCAGGGTTGAACAGGAATGGAATAGTCTGTCTACTCTTATCTTTAGTAGATATGCATCTCCAGAACATCTTTGGGTTGTCTTTTGATGTTCAAAGCCAAGTTATCTTCATAGTCAGCCACAAAGTGCCTAGTCAGTTGCCTCAGTTTATTCCTTGCTCTTGCAAAACAATCCCAGTGGTGTGTGCATTTGCTTTTCCTGTACTTTGAAAAAGCCTTCTCTTTATGGTTCATAGATCTTTTAATAGGTCAGTTCAGGTGGGGCAATGTTTTTAGTCCCTTACAAATGAACTTGAAGTGCAAGTCCTCTCAGCTTGGAGCAGAGTATTCTTAAAGTTTCACTAGGCTAACTCAGTGTATCCCTTGACAATTAGTTGGTCCTATTCTACTGCCTGTATTATCTCCCCAATTTCGATGTAGTTGGTGTAAGTTTGTTTAATACAATTGTTTGTTTGTTGACTAAGCAGCAAGTTATGGCAGATGCAGATGTGGTCACTGGCACCAATGGGAGGGAGGTACTTAGTATTCCCTAACAATCCTGGGTTGTTAGTGATTGTCAAATCTAGTGGGGATTGCATCTGCTTATTCTTTTACAGGGTTGGTTGGTCAATTACCTGATATAGGCTATTGCTACCCAAATATTCAATAAATAGGCTACTGACAATAGAGCTTTGTTGATAACCCAAGCCCTCAACCCATTTGACATCTGGTAGATTCAGGTCTCCAAGAAGAATTAAGTCCTGATTATTATGATTGGATGCTTGTTCAGCCAACTGAATTAGAGCTTGGTAAGATGCAAGGGCATCTGGGAAATTGGGGCTTCTATATATGCAACCAATCACTAATGGTTTTCCCTCATTAATAATACTGACAAAAACACTCTCAATCCATGTAGAATAATCATTAATGAAAGATAAGTGGAATTTTTGTTTATGTTCATTTGTTGCTTAAGTACACAGATGTAAATGATCCTTTAGCTCTGAGCATTAATGAACGTTTAGTGGTTGATGTAAAATTTCCTAGGTCTACAAATAGTATTAGAATTGTTGCAGTGTATAGAAGTCCTAGTGTTAATGAGCTATCTCCAAATAATAATGCAAATTTATTACAATATCTTCACATGTTTCAACAGTTAGTTCAAGGGTATTAGTGGTGGGTGATTTTAACCTACCTTCCATTGATTGGAAAAATCAAATAACCTTGCTTTCTGATCATTCATTTGAGCATCATTTCCTTCAAAAATTGCAGGACACGTACCTATGCCAACACATTCAGGAGCCTACATGATTTTGGGATGATTTGACTCCTTCTGTCCTTGACTTGGTAATAACAAAATCTCCTGACAATGTTAGAAATATTGAAATCCTACCTCCATTAGGAAACAGTGATCACACCATTCTTAAACTGTTGTTAAAATCTTCAGGTGATGATTCTACTCTTCAAAAACAGATCCTTAAGTATAATTACACTAAAGGTGATTATGAGTCTTTCCGAAATTTCATTTTATCATTATGTATCACAGAACAGTTGAAGGGAAATAAATACAATGTTAATGAGGTATTTGAGCTGATTCATGAAGCTTTGGTAGTGGGTCAAGACAAGTTTATTCCAACTAT
Organism: Artemia franciscana; assembly: GCF_032884065.1. Classification (NCBI taxonomy): domain Eukaryota; kingdom Metazoa; phylum Arthropoda; class Branchiopoda; order Anostraca; family Artemiidae; genus Artemia; species Artemia franciscana. The sequence goes on along the minus strand of NC_088872.1, from coordinate 32,858,972 downwards.
AGTTTATAGTCAGCTCTATAAAAATAGGCAAAGTCTTCCTCAAGAAATTCTACAAGCTATTAGCAAAAAAAAAAAATTATTGGTGGCGTGAGCATATTAAAATAAGAAGCACTGAGTCATGGATAAGATATAAAAGAGCAAGAAATAGAGCAACTAGGCTTCTTCAGTCAAATTGTGAGGCACTTGAATCTTCTATCATTGCATCTGCTCAAAGTTGCCCAAAAAGGTTTTGGATATATATAAGAAAAAACCAGACTTCACAGTCCCCATCCTCAACTTTGTTCACTGACCCTAAAACACAGACAAATATTGACAATGATAATGAAAAAGTTGAACGTTTTAATAAACTTTTCTCATCTGTTTTTACATGACCTCACAGTGAAACTCCTATTGATCCTATTTTTTCTACCAATTTCACAATAGATTTTGATGATTCTGACTTTGATGATCAACAAGTTTTTGAGGTCCTGAAGCATCCTGACTCAAATAAATCACCAGAAATTCATGAATTTTCAAATCATATGATCCAAGAACTTGCAATAGTACTCACTGAAGCACTGACATGTTTGTATAATCTGTGTCTAGCGTCTGGTACTTGTCCTTTGGCATGGACAATAATCAAACCCCTGTATAAAAGTGGCACAAAAACTATAGACCAATATCAAACACTTCAATTTTTTGCAGAATTATGGAAAAACTAATTTTCAAGAGAATACAAAATTATTTTGAATCAAATGTTCTTTGGTATCCATCTCAACATGGTTTCCGTAAAAAATGTTCATGTAATACACAGCTTTTGGAAGTAATTACTGACTTCCATAGGATGGCAGATGAAGGTCTCATGTTTGATTGCATTTGTATAGATTTTTCTAAGGCGTTCGATAAAATTTCTATTCCGCTTTTACTTCAAAAGTGTGAGGTATATCACTTTGGTGCCAGAACGTTGAATTGGATTGGTGATTATCTAACAGGCAGAAAGTGATTGTAGGTGATGCTTTGTCCTCTGCTGAGATGGTTTTAAGTGGTGTTCCACAAGGTAGTTGCCTTGGTTTGGTTCTTTTCTGCCTTTTCATCAAGGACTTGCCTCTTGTTGTCCACCATTCCACTGTTAAAATGTTTACAGATGATGTAAAGCTTTACTGCTCCTTGACAAATTCAGATGAAGCTTCATTGCTTCAAAAAGACTTGGATGCAGTGCGCAATTGGTGTAATGTTAACTCCATGTTTGTCAACGAAAATAAGTGTAGGGTCGTCCTTTACTTTGGCAAAGTAGAACAAAGTCACTATTACCATTTTGCTGGGCATTCAATTTTACCTGTTGAAAATGTCTGTAACCTTGTTGTTCATTTTGATTCTAGTCTTAGGTTTGACAGGCATGTCTCTGAAGTAACTCGTAAGGCAAACTATCAGCTATTATGTCTTAGATGCAATTTCTGTAAGTTTAATCTCTGTTCATTCATTGCCATTTATAAATCAACAGTTCGACCTATACTCAAATACAATTCGTCAGTATGGTATCCATTGAATAAAAAAGACAGCAAGGGTTGAAAAAATACAGCAAAGAGCAACTAAGCTTGTACCTTATTTGAAACATTTGCTGTATGAAAATAGACTGCACAGGCTAGGATTGCCAAGTCTTCAATTCCAAAGGGATAGGGCAGACAATATTAACACATTCCCATTTAATGACACTAACAGGACCCATTATCACCCACATAAATTGTACCCCTCACTTTCAAAAAGGAAAATAGGCCAACATTCATTTTACAGCAGGGGTCCTGTGGTGGCGCAGTGGATTTGACCTTAGCTTGGTAATACGGGATCCGAGATCGAATCACGCTGCAGGAATGCACTGCAGGGCCAACGCAGGGACCATAGTAGTCAAGAAGCGTCGTTAATTCCTAAATAATAAAATAGTTTTTCCCTGTGGAATAATCATTTTACAGCAGGGTGTGGAAGCCATGGAATGACCATCCACCTGAAACATTTCTAACAGATGACATAAACAGATTCAAAACAAAACTAGCAGAAACAAATTTTTAAAGTAAATCATTTTAAAATAATTTATAGTATTATTTGTCAGTGTTTGTTGTAGTTGTTATTTTCATTGACTTGTATGCATGTACTATGTTGTCAGTATTGTCATAATTTCTTTTTATCATGTTAAGTGCGACAAGCTTGAAAGCTTACCGTATTTGGTATTAATAAATACATAAATCTCTAACCTGTATTTCATCCTTTATGTAGATGACGGTGCCTCTCCTGGGGCTAAAAACAGATTTGAGAATAGGCAATATCCAGGTATCTTGATATGGTTTTCTGCCAGCTGGTTGCAGGAGTTCTTAGGGGTCAGTTTACAAATACACAGTATATCATAATCTTCAGTTGATGACCTTTAAAAATTTTTGTTATGAAAGTGAAACCTTGCAAAGCAGATCTTTTGCTTAAATGAAGTACATGAAAACTTGTTTTTGCTTTACAACTTTGCTTAATCTCAACTTATAAGGTTTTAAAGATCTACAAATACATTTCCTAAATGTAGAAAAACCAATTGATATGGCTTAAAATTCTACTCAAACAACAAGAACTGCATTTTCAGAACTAAAATCAGAGAAAAAGAAACAAATAACTGAAAGTAAGATATAATGTGTTTTTTTTTTATTTCAGTAGATATAGGTATACCTTTCAAGTTGGCAAATTTCTAAGACTTGGAAATTAGAAGAGGGTTAACATGGAAGCTTGGTAATACATTCCCAGAGTATGTTTTTGGCCGTGGATTTATTACTGAAAGTTTCATTTTTCTCTCCTACCCCCTTTCCAAGACAGGAAAAAGTAGCTAAACTAGAATTTTACCATGATTTTTTCTTGTTCAGTGCTTCCACTATTCCCAAGTTGTTGGAGATTTCTCTGAAAATCTCAAAAAAATGCTTAGACCTAGAAACATGAAAGCTTTAAATCTGGCCCTGCCAGTACTCAAACAATAATTACCTTGTCAACAATTAAATCACTAGCCTACACAATCTCTTATAGCCTTGTATCTAGTGTAAATTTATGCAAGATTCCATAACTGACACATCAACAAAGGTAAACACACTTGGTTTTTGATTTTAGAGGGAGGAAATTGTCCAGTTTGCCAACAAATACAGAAACATAAGCTAAACTAAACTAAAAACATAAGCTAAATTCCAAGGTGGCTATATTAGCTGCACTCCGAAACTATCCTATTCCTTTTTGTATCAGTTTACAATTATGCTTGCTGAGAAGGAAACAGGTTAAGAAAACAATTGTCCCTTCATAATATGAAAAAAAATAAGTTGCAAGAGTATTAAGTTGAAACAAAAGAGTGATGCATATGAAATATGTAATTTCAGCTATATATTTGCACATTAAGGGGGGGGGGGGGCTGGGGTGAAGTAAAGTGAAGTGCTTTTAAGAATATTTAACTACAATTTTTGCACATTATGATGTAAGAATTGTTTCTTAACATATTTCCTTCTCAATAGGCTGAATTGTATGCTGATACCTTCTTTTTTATGCTCTTTCCAAATATAGTAATAATCATCATCATTGTCAGTTTATTTATAACCCATCACGAAAACTGGGTGGAGCCCAGAAAAAGACAGAGTAAAAATCAAGAAAAAAAAAAACAGAAATAAAAACACACTTTGACAACTACAAACAAGGGACAAACAGAAATGACTGAAGATGGGAAGACTTCTGGCATTCAGTAGAGAAATCACGAATATGCTTCTCAATAACCCCAACTAGGTTTACCAATTGATACTTTCTTTAGAGAAGAGAGTTACTTGTTCAAGTTGGAAGTTCCATTAAATACTTTGCAAATTTAAAATAAATGTGATGAACAGGCTTTCTCTTACCACAGTTAAAAAAAGACCAAGCAAGGGTAAGTAAGTAAGGAACTGTTAGGCTATTATATAACTAAGAACAGTGAAATCTACTGAGATATCAAACGTTTGAAGCCAGAGAGGCATACACAGCCTTGATCTTACTAGCATAATTTTTCATTGCCAGGCTGTGGCAATTGCCAGACAGTTTCTTTCAGGTTTGCTCCAATAGGCATGCCCAGGTAAGTAAGGTGGCTAGCAAAAGGGACCTCAGAGCCAGATAGATTTATTGAATTTCTATTCCCTTTATAGTTGAATGGTAGAACAACTGTTTTATCAGTATTAAAGCTCAAACCAATTTGTTTGTACTCTTCTTGGAGAAGCTCTAAAGTCAAAGAGCATCCTTGGAAAGTGCGGGAAAGGTTCAGTAAATCATCTGTAAATGTAACTAACAAAAGGTCAGCTCCTTTGAAGATAAATGTACAGCTCAACTTATCCTGAGCACCGGTAACACAATTATTAAACAAAACTGAAGAAGTCTGAGCTCCTTAGCATACACCTTTCAGGATTGAAAATAGTTGACTACCATCTTTAATTCCTGCCTTCAGATTTCTATATACGTATCTTAAACAAGTAATTACTGCAGCATCAGTACTGTTCAAATGGGCCTCAAGTAAAATCTGCAAAAATATACACAAGTCAAAAGCTCTTCCAACAATAAGTACAAGACCAAGAAATCGCCTCTTTCTTCAATATCCTTAAACACATTTATAAGCAGAAAGAGAAAATGCTCTTTACCTAAGCCTTGCTGGTACCCAAACTGACAAGGAGGTGGGGGGACAATTTTCTTCAATGCCTCTTATCAAAAATGTGTCAAAGAGCTTGTAAGTAGTACACAGGATAGTAGTGGGATGATTAGAACTTCACAGAGAAGTATCTTGTTTGTCCTTTTTAAGGATGGGAGTTATATGTCCAATACAAAATTGTAAAGGTATTGCACTATGGACAAGGATCATCTGAAACTGTAGTACTAATTGTTGCTCAATTAACAAACCTGCAAGTTGCAGGAGCCTTGCTGAAATAAATCTACACCAGAGGAAGATTTTTTATTTTATTTTGGAATCAAAGAGTGAACAGCACTTGGCAACAAAAACAGGAAAGATTTCGTCTTATTTGAAAGAACAAGGTCAAGCTGTTTTTCATAAAACTCCTCTGTGCTTTTGTTGGGAGCACTGAACTCCCTCACGAAATATTCAACCCACTCAAGTTTTCTTGGTGAGTTATAGTCCCATGTGATTCTCTGCAAGTATGGCCTGTTCGCTGGAGCTGCTGCAACAGGGCTTGGTCACTGGAGGTCTACTTGTTCTCAATGACTGTTCTAACCCTTCACCAAAACGGATTATTTTTCCTTAGGATCTTTTCTCATCTATGATGGAATTTGCCAAACATAGACTTGCTTTATTTCTTTTTATCGAAATGTAAATATTTCAAGATTGCAGCACATTTACATTCTATATTAGAGTACGGTTGTAAATTTCAAAGCATTTTTTTTTTCAGTGGGAAAGAGCGCAATCTAAACTCAGTTGAACTTCTGTGCGCTAGCTGCTTTAAGTGGTATCATGAGTTGTGTATTGGACAGCAGCTTGGAAAATTAGTGCCATTTATGTTGTCGTATGTCTTCTTATGCAAAAATTGTTCTCCTTCTGGATTGGAAGTTTTCAAAAAGAGTCAGGCACGTAAGTGTTACATTAATTTGAAGGCTTGTAAATGAACGTTTTTCAGTTTATTTTTATTTAAACTGATAATTTTAATTTGGGATTGCCCCAATGTATTTCTATAAGTTTGTATAAAACTATTCTGTCAATTTATTTTCCAAAATACAAGGATTCTGCTTTTTGACCTTGTAACAAGCATGGTCATCTTGAGATCTTTAGTGCTTAATTGTATAAGTGCAATCTATTGCGCTCATTGTGAAAGCCAGTTTTCAAAAATAGTAGTTTCCAATGAACTTGTATTTGTAAGATTTTTGAAAATAGCAATGCATGAAGTAAATATTATTAGCATCACCTTAAAATAGTTCCAGTACATTAAAAATGTGTGCCTTAAAGAAGCCTTTATTTAAAAAAGGAAAATTTTCATTTTCGTTTTCTTTTTTTAGGGATAAAGTTTTCCCTAAAATCTTGTAAAATAAAATTGGGACGAGCGTTTCACAGTGCACACAAAGTATTACTGAACTAAATGTGATAACTGTATTTTTTTGGCATGTCTGACCTATTTTTGGCATGCCCAAAGGGTTTTGTTTAAGGGATATGACCTCATAAAAGATATCAAAATAAGCTAACTATGCGTTTAAGGGAGAATTCATAAGATTAGTTACAATAATCTAAAAATTGTGGTAAAGTTGCTAATCCAAGCATTTTCTTTTTCTTGGCAACGTTTAGATTTTCCCCCACCATTTGCTCACTATTCGCCGCCGTTTTCTCACGTTTCAAGTGAGTAATAAATATGTGTACTAAGTACATGGCTGTGTTGTGCATTGCTATTTTTTCGAATTTTTGTGTGATGATTCCATTCGTCCAATTTTTTTTTTCAGAAAAATTGCTTTTACCGTTTTTGGTCCCTTCCAGCCTCCTTTATTCCCATTTGACGTTGCTGCTCTCCCCCAACCTTTCTCAAGCTATTCCAACTTTCATAGTCCTTTCTAAGCCTGTTACATGATCACATCAGGCTAATCATCTGTACTTTTTCTCAAAAGAAACGCGCCTGGAACAGGGAAAAGCTTAATTTCATCAATAAAATATGGAGAAATCAAAATTTTAAAACAGAGAGCTATAAAACTCGAATATGATTGACAGACACACCTGCCTGTGAAGTTCTTATTTACCTGGCTGAGCAACACAGGTGGGTTAAAACAAAAGAAAAAAGTAGGAAATATGCTCAGAATCAAGAGTCCTACCGTCAAAGTGCTCGTATCCTACATCAACTTATTGTCAATAATATGAAAAAAACTTCGTTTTCTTAAAGAGTTAAAGAGGCTGCGTCCCAAAGTCGAACCTGGGAATTAGGAGAGGCAGTTGGGGGGCTGCCGCCCCCGAACCCCCCGCTTTTAAAGACTCTTTTGTACAGGTTTTTTGTTGTAGGGAGGCTGCCGCCCCCTAACCCCCCGCTCTTGGCTTCGGAAAGACCCTCTTTTAATTAACAAAACAAAAAACCTGTACAAAAGAGTCTTTAAAAGCGGGGGGTTTGGGGGGCGGCAGCCCCCCAACTGCCTCCTAATTCCTGTACGTTTTAAGGTTCGACTTTGGGACGCAGCCTCTTTAACTCTTTAAGAAAACGAAGTTTTTTTCATATTTTGTGAAAAAAAAACCGCCCGATAAGGGACCTGAACCCTTGACCTTAGGATTAAAAGTCCCACGCTCTACCGACTGAGCTAACCGGGCTTGTTTGAAGTCGAAATACCTGCATGTGTATAAATATAACTTTTAAATAACTTTTAAGAATTTCAAAAATTAACATGGGTTCTTATGGGGAAATGGGTTTTTCTAAGCTAGAAAATTGGGGGGTTAAGATTTTCCGACGAAACTTTCCAGGAAAAATACTCGGAGAATTCCGCGTCGAATGAGTCTTCGTACACCCAGATCCGATGTCGGCTGTGACCTGTAGGCGTGGCAGAAAAAAGGGTTTCTGTAATTTTTCTCAAATAAAAATTTTACGGATTAAGACAGAATATTTTGAAGCTTTCAGTCAGTCTCACCATGTCGAGCTGATCATTTTGATGCACTTGAATGTTGAAATTCGTAACTTTTAACAACAAAAAACTTAACATGGGCTCTTATGGGGAAATGGGGTTTTTCTAAGCTAGAAAATCGGGGGGTTAAGATTTTCCGACGAAACTTTCAAGCAAAATTACTCGGAGAATTCCGCGACGAATGAGTCTTCGTACATCCAGATCCGATGTCAGCTGTGACCTGTAGGTGTGGCGAAAAAAAAACAAAAGGAGAACATGAACATTAAGTGGCTATGCGTGGTTTCTGGAAAACAGGGAAGGAGTTATCGGATCCAGCTGAAATTCCGCGGATAAGCTCCTGGGCCCTAGGGAACCTCAACTTGTGAATTTCAGCCCGATCGGACAACGTTAAATTGGGGGTGGGGTTGGGGGGTCGAAACTTTCGGCCAGATTTTCCCCATGAAGGAAAAGTCGGAGGGGGATGAAATTTGTCAGGTTTCTTAGTTGGAGCTCGGGCTACGAGATGCATCCCTCCCCATCCCTCTGCGACCACTGGAACCGAAGATCGCTTAACATTGTCGTGGTTCGCCTCTTTAAAGAGGCACGAGTGTGCCTCCTTGATATGCTCGTAACTAAAAGAAGTTGTGGAATTTGTTGTTTGAATCCATATTTTTTTGTAGCATCCATGATGGGATAGAACCTTTCTGGTAGTGATAACACTACCTTCAGAATTGGTAAAGTTAATTTCAAAGCAGGTAATAATAAATCACATGTTAAAATTACCAGGAAAGTCAGGCGAAAAAGATTTGTGGTGTTATTAATAATTTCTTCTAAATTGAAAAGGTAAAATTCTAGACAAGCTACGTTTTGCAACCTTGGAAAGGGGTTAGGTTAGGTGAATGGATCTACAGACCAAAATATGTCCCAAGAAAGTATTTTGAAGTACCTATCACCGCTCGAGTTTTTTCCTGAAAAGACTTTGACTAGATGTGAAAGTGATAAACCCTGGATAACTCCCCAAATCAAGAAACTAATCCGAAAAAAGTGCAAGCTTTTCCAAGAAGGAGATTTTCAAAATGCGAAAAAATTGCGAAATCACATTAACTCTCTCACGAGAAGTGTGAAGAAAGATTACGGGCGTGAGAAATTTTCGGACAGTCTTAGGCACACTAATCCCAGGAAATGGCACAGAGCGGTCAAGCAAATCACTGGCAAGTCCATTCATAACAGCATAAAAATAAGCCACCCTGACGGAACTTACACAACTGCTGATGAGGTTAATCAATATTTCACCCGCATCTGGACCTCATTTCCTTCTCCCACACAAGCCCAGAAGTCTGAAATACTTGACTCCTGTGCAGATGAAGGTGAAGTTGTTATCGATGAGATGACAACATATAAGACCCTGATGAAGGTAAAAGTAAACTGTTCAGCTTATCCAGACGAACTCCCACCCAAACTGATTCGAGAATACGCCCCTTTCATTGCGAAACCACTCTCAGTGCTGATAAACTTTTGCTTTCGTATAGGGATCTTTCCAGCTGTTTGGAAGAAAGCTTACAATAGAATAATTCCGAAGGTTACCAACCCTAAGAGCTGTGACGAACTTAGACCTATTTCGCAAACACCATGTCTGGCGAAAGTGGCCGGGACCTTTATCATGAGGGTCTTACTTGACCAAATCCAGGGATCTATCGACCAGAGACAATACGGCGGACTGAAAGACTGTAATACCTCAGTGTACCTAGTGAGGATGTACGATAGTCTCCTTAAGTGGGTCAAAAAAGGTCACAGTTGTGTAGACCTTGGTGCCATAGATTTCCGAAAGGCATTTGATCTAATCAATCACATTGTAGCTGTCCTTAATCTCAAGCATCGTGTGTTTGCTCTCTACGAAGGTGATACCAATTCCGAATGGTCCTCATCCACCTGTGGAGCCCCTCAGGGCACTAAGCTTGCAGCTATTGTATTCTTGTCTGTAATTAACTTCCTAAAAGCTGACTATGACGACCGCTACAAGTTCGTGGATGACCTGTCATTTATCCTGAAATATTGAGTATAAAACGGAGTTGTGACGCCACAGTTCAGTTCAAATTTTTCAGTGTTTTCACAAAAGAGTGCGCGGAGCTAAATCTTGAGATTAATGTGGACAAGTCGAAGATAGTGTGCTTTAACCCGCTAAAAAGTGATGTTATGGAGCCAAAACGTGGTTAAAAGTGCAAACGCTAGTCTACAGACTTTAAACGGTATGCGTAGGTTCAGTGCAAACACAGAGAGTATTAAGTATGCATACATAGCGTATGTCCGCCCCATACTGGAATATGCGTGTCCTGTTTGGATGCCCTCAGCACTGAGAACCGTGTATCTTTGTCAGGAGCTTGAATCAGTTCAGAAGCGAGCGGTATCGATCATCTTGGGCCGCCGTGACATCCCCTACGAAAAGGCTCTGGAAGTGCTAGGACTGCCGTCACTCCAAAACGGTACGAAACTCTGATAATGAGTTTCGGAAAGTACTTGCTTTCTAAATCTCAGCACTGTGACATTCTACCTGATCAACCTCTACCATCAAGAACGAGAAAGCAAGATAAGTTAGTTCCCGTTAAAGCAAGAACAAACCGATATGGTAATTCTTTCGTCCCGGTTTTCGTCAAAATGTATAATAAGAGTTAATATTTATAGTTTTATTTATATTTACAAGTGTAGCTTGATTTTGTATATGTTGTAAAGAAACACAAATCAGCGACAGCTGTCAAGTTTTTGCTATTAAACCTGTCTACTACTACTACTACACAGCCTGCTTATCAACTCTGTATATGCTTGGGTCTTTGGGTTCAACTTCAGACTCTCTTTGAAATTCCCCCTGGCTGAATGGACATACCGACAGACTTATCCTGAAAGTTTAATAATTAAGGCAAACTCCCCATCGGTTTTAGTGTGCTTTCTTCGTATAATTGTTTTTTCTCTAGGCTTAATGCTAGGGAATTTATTATTCCCTCTCAATATAAAAAAAGTGAGGATTTTTACAATTTTTGTTTATTATTTTTATTTAGGCTTCACTTTGTGTTTTCTTTGTGACTTTGAGTCACAAAGAAAAGTTTGAGTCACAGTATCTGGAAGTAACGCAGTGAATGGGGGACAAAATGGGGATGGGCTCAGAAACAGCTCGAGTCGGCCATAATCTGGATGGGGAGTGCCGTTTGGGGAAAAAATGGCTGTCTGAGGGTTTGATATTTCATTTTTTTGTAAAACGGAGGCACAACGAAACCTTCCTTCGCTCAATGGCTTCCAAACTAGGTTTTTTTAGGAGCAGAGAATATGACACCTTGCCTTCTTTAGAAATTATTTGCAAGGCTCTTTTTTGGATTGATTCAGTTTTTTTCCCGATGAAATCTAGCCAGGGATTCGGATTTTCCCGATGTGGTCAATAAGAGAAACGAGGTAGTGGGAAGCAGATTTGGATGTTAGGTTCCCGAATTGCCTCAGTTCAGTAAGAGATGGGATTTTTCCTTTAGGCAATCTGCAAGGAATCCTTCATAAAGTTTTATTTATTTTTACACAAGTTTTTTCATATCTGGAAGTAACGCAGTGAATGGGGGACAAAATGGGGATGGGCTCAGAAACAGCTCGAGTCGGCCATAATCTGGATGGGGAGTGCCGTTTGGGGAAAAAATGGCTGTCTGAGGGTTTGATATTTCATTTTTTTGTAAAACGGAGGCACAACGAAACCTTCCTTCGCTCAAGGGCTTCCAAACTAGTTTTTTTTAGGAGCAGAGAGTATGACACCTTGCCTTCTTTAGAAATTATTTGCAAGGCTCTTTTTTGGATTGATTCAGTTTTTTCCGATTATTCGCGAGAGATACCAGGGTGCCAAACTGGACAAGCATATTCGAGGTGCGGGTGGACAAAAGACGTGTAAATACTTAAGGAGTGGGAAAGGGGGACGCTAAATTTATTTGGGGGCTTAAGGAGGACGATAGACACATTAGCTCTATGGATGATGTCTTTAACGTGGATATCCCACTTTAAATTTGAAAAAATTGTGACGCCAAGTAGTTTAAATGAGGTTGCCTATTAAATTTCTGAAGAAAGTTTCAACAACCGTTTGATGTTCAAAAAATTTCCATCGGTCAGGAAATTTCTTCGCGAGGCTGTTAATCATGACTGAAAAAAGGAGGGGACCTAGGAGAGTACCATGGGGTATGCCATTGTGGACAGGGAGAGGATTTGAATAATGATTACTGTATTTGACAACCTGCGATCTATTTGTTAAGAAGGATGCAACCAATTTCACCGGTAAGGGATATATTGAACTCGCTGACAAGTTTCTCAATGAAAATAATGTGGTTAACAAGGTCAAAGGCTTTCTGAAGGTCAATGGAAACTAAATCTAGCCAGGGATTAGGATTTTCCCGATGTGGTCAATAAGAGAAACGAGGTAGTGGGAAGCAGATTTGGATGTTAGGTTCCCGAATTGCCTCAGTTCAGTAAGAGATAGGATTTTTCCTTTAGGCAATCTGCAAGGAATCCTTCATAAAGTTTCGAGAAAATAGGAGTCAGAATAATAGGACAAAGGCCTTTAAAACCAGGTTTTTCGTTTTTTCCTTTTCAAAGGGGCTATGAAACCCTGTTTCCAAATTGCTGGAATTCGCCCAGACTCGGCAGTCTCGTTAAACAGGAAAGACAAGGGCTTAGAAAGGAAGTCACCGAAGGCACTAATAAGAGGAAACGGGATATCCAAAGGACAAACACTTGTTTTTCTTAGTTTTTCAATTCTTCTTTCTATCTCAGACGGGGAAACAATGGGAAAAGAAGGAGATAGGGCTCCTGTTGGTAATTGGCCGAGCAATGCTGGAAGGCTCTGGACAATGGAAGTGAGGAATTTATTTAGATTATTGACAGCAACATCAGGAGACTTGGGTAGATTGAAGTTAAGCTCCTTAAGCGACAGAGCTTTTTAACCTCGGAATACCAATTTTTTTGTTTATTAGTGGACAATTCTTCGACCTTATTTTTGTAGTACGATCGTACCAATTTACGAATTGCTCTTTTAATCGATTTTTTTTTAGTTTATTTGCTTCATCCGGTTTACCATTTTTGAAAAGCTTCAATTTGGTTCTAATTAGTGTTTTTATAGTTTCGCTAATAAAGGGTTTATCACTGGAGCACCTTTTAAATCTTTTTCCTGGGGAACAAATGTGATATTTATCAATTAGTTAAATTTGTGGAACGTAGCCATTTTCCCATCAAGATTTTTTAAACTATAAATATCAGACCAATTTTCAATATTCAGCCACATACCAAAAGAAAGAAGACCAGAATTTTGGAGAGGGTGGTAAATGCCATAAATTATGGAGAACGAATGCTTAAAATTTTAGGAGGGGGGAGAATCGAAAGATGATAGGTCCCACCTAATGGGGGCAAAGCTGCGAGAGGACTGTAAAAATTATGCATATTAGTTAAAATAACATCAAGAGAGGTATTCCTCCGAGTCGTTGGTATTTTAACAATTTTCTTTACTTTAAATGAGGAGCAAAAATAATCCATTTTAAGGTCGTTGGCATCGCCAGCTAAAAAAAAAGCCAGCATTGGCGTACTTAGAAATAACAAAATCAGCACTTGTTTGTAATTGCTGGATGAACTTAAGTTGTAAATTGATATTTTGATTTTAGAGAGCAATAAAAAACAGCTATTCAATAATATTAAATGGACGATGGAGTACTTTTGGTTTAATACTTAGCCAGACAATTTCATCATACTCGGATAAACTAGGGACTCGAATAACCTTTGGGTAAAGGTTACTCTAAGTAAAGAGCAAAACACCGCCCCCTTTTTTCCTAGTGGGTGGTCTAAAGGACGGAGTTTCTTCTTGAATAGTTTGTCAGGCGCAGGGACCCTGGGTCATGGGATTGTACTTCAGTAATAGCTATAATATCTATTAGATTTAATTCTTAAAGCACCTCGAGTTCGGTAAGCTTTTCAAAATTAAGACTTTCAGAATTAGTAACTAAAAGTTTAGGAAAAACAATCCGATTGGGGTGTCGCGACAGGGTGACTTGATGAGTCTGAGAATTTCCTGGCTAGGGTTTTAATTTAATGCTATGATGCTTTGGAGAAGAAGGGTAAGGGAAGGATTTACCTTTGGGATTTGGCGGGGGACGGGCAAGGATATGGACCAAGCATGATGAGGATGGTGCAATTTTCAACCAGTTGACTGGAAGTGAGAACAATTAGGATTTATCCCAAGACAATTATTAAATGCAAAAAATTCTCAGACCTAATCACGTTGATAGGTTAAGCACGAGGGATAAAATGAATGGGCTGGAGATGAGGTTTCGTGGAGATAGGGTAAGAACAAGTCGAGTTGGAATGATTTTTGATAGAGAGGAAAGGGGGAGATTGGTAGGCAAGTAGGTGCTGGGAAAGGAAGTGGCGTAGGAACTTTCTGGGAGGAGGGAGGTCGGGCTTACTTTGGCAAATGAAGGATGGAGGCCCGAATCAGTCAACAACATCTTGGGTGCATGGAGTGGATAGGGTATGGAAGGGGGTTTGTGACTGGGATGGATATGAGTAAGAGGGGATTGTGGGAAGGTTTGGGTGCGATGGTTATTTGACTGATCGTGAGTAAGTTTCTGGGTTGGAGGTGCGTTTTGGGGAGAGGATACCTGGGGTGTCTTGCTTTGAATTGGGTAGGGAGGGGGTAATGATGTGGATTTAATAAGGGAGGCAGGGGATCCGTAGTGCTGCCTAAAAAAGAGGCTTTCCAGTGTGGAATCTTTGCCTGGTAACAGCTGAGACTGCCCAAGTTTTTACACCTGTCTTTGGTTTGCAGCTAATTCTTTTTTGCAGAAAGGAAGAGGGGACATAAATATACAGGTTATCACACCTGAAACACCGCCCGCTTGATGCTAACTTGCATAAAGGAACATGGTCAAAATTACCCTTTGCTTTAGTACACTTGCCAGTGAAGTAAAAACGACACAAGTGCAATAACGAGTACTTCTTTTGGTCGCAATTTCTATGTAAAAAAAGGGAACAAACTCTTGAACTAGCTTCATTTCGTTTTATGAGGTTATGGGTCATGATCATAACCATGATTCATGATTATAGGAGGCACATTGGACCCACTTCCGTTAACTTTTAAAGTCAATATTTTTTGTAAAGTCTGGTTGTAAGTAGGGGACTGCCGTGACGCTGTCTGTTTGTACAGATTTATCCATGCTGCATTCAGTGGCTTAGTATGATGTGTGCGATGAGTCTTCGGGAAGAACTTCAAGATCTTGGCGCTGGGGTGGGGCAAGGAAAATTGTAGGACCGACTGAACTAGGCCCAGCCTCGTGAGGCACGTTTGGTTTTTCTGTTAAAAAATGAAAGCTGGTTGTGTGGAGGGTCAGGAAAAGGAGTAGGACTGCTTAGGTTACTTAAAATGCTAAGAATTCTTTTTCTTTCAACTGGGGTATGAGGCGTATGAGGGAAGTCAGAAGGGGGTACAGAACGACCCAAAAAAGAAATCAAGGCACATCCAGGAGTTGATCCAACTGGTAATATCTATCCTGGCACACTTTTCGGGCCCTGCGCGGAACCAAGAGTCCCAATTAACACATTTAATTGAGTTATATGTGACCTGTAGTCTGCACTCTAGACAATATTGTTTTTGTTTTACCATTTGGTCATGCAAAGGTCAATAATCACGGAATATTTCTGGTTCAGTAGCTTTGAACTTTGAGAAATGTTGACAGGTTGAACTCTGACTTAGTACTGTTTCGACGATTATTCTGTTAACTTGATGTTGAGATGCTATATATTGATTATATTTTGTTTGATGCTCCCCTTTTACATTTACAGACATGAATTTTATGGTTTGTTTTTTAAATCAATGGTCCAATACACTTGCAACTATTTTTCTTTCAGAATTCAGTCATTTGTGTATCACTGCCATTGCAAATTTGTTACAAATTAGCACCAAGGAAGGGAAACCACGGCAGTATTTCTCCAAAGAACGAGAGATTATTCCTTTCGTTGATGCTCATTGGGAGTCAATGACGGCTATGCCAAGACGAGCCACATCTTCCTGGCATGCCACGGTACAGGGTGTTACTACTATTGTAGAACGACATCCATCCTTTTTTCTATTCTTATATGTTCTTTCTTTTCCATACAGTTTATAATTTTTGGCTGCCAGGATTTTAGAAATTGGAATTTGAGGAACCTTTTGGGGAGTGAGAAGGGAGTTCGTGGTACTTGTCTATTATATAAAGTAGTTCGATTAATGTTAATATAATGAAAATAAAATACTTTTTTAGCAAAATTGTGAAAACTTTAACTTGGAAATATGCTCTCAGAACACAGTGTTACACTTCCAAAAATATTGCTTCTCGTAAGAGTAGTGTGTCCATTGACGCAGTGTTTTGTTTTGGGCAACAATCCCCAATACCTCATTCAATCCCCAATAATCCCATTTCATTCGTCCCTGCTCTTTAGCAAGTATTGGGAGCAAAAACCAAACTTTAAAGTAAAAAGCAGGGGCTTAGGGAAGGGACAGCCCTCTCACAAGCTGAATAATTTTTTTTCGTTTTAAGTTTTAATGCTGCTCTTTTCTATTTAATTTAACTTTAACCAAAGAAATGTTTTTTCAATTCAATTTTTGTTCGTTTTAATACCATCTGTAGGATTAACAGAAATGCGGGGAGGGATACAACCCCTCAAATCTGACTATTTAAATCAAAGCTTAACATTTGCAGAACAATGCTTAGAGGAAATGATCTCATTTCACCTATTCAGTTTTCGAAGTTTTAATTATCCAAAATAAACCATCGGCTGCGCAATAAGAGTAATCAAGTTCCCCTTGACCAAGGGACAAGGAACTGGCGGCTGTAAATTTCAAATTGATCGGGAATAACAAGTTTTTTTTACCCATTTCCTAGTCTTTAACACCCTAATCTTCCCATTAAAACGTTTTGTCACTTTAACCCAAGAAATGATTCTTGAAAGATGCAAGGTATTCGACTTTTTTTTAGAGAGGGGGGGATTGCTCAAGCCAGATTTTGACCTATTTTGGCCAAACGATCGGAAATTTTCTTTTTTTTCAATCACATTTGGGCCCCTGTGCCCGAAATATTGGGGGATATAAGTTTAAGGCCGATTAAAAAAAAAGAAAAAAAATCTGGTGTCTGATTTTAGAGGACCTTTGCCCCCTAAATGAATTTTTTGATCAGGCCCACCTTGGCACAGGGACTTGCGGTTTTAAGTTTCAAGCCGCTCAGATGATTTTTTGCCTTTTCTCGGGACCGTTTTCGACGGAACCATTATGTGTTGGCCCGTTTTGGCCCCTATTTAAGGGTACCTGTCCCCTGAACGTTCTTTCTGTGAATTTTGAACTTCTGGTCCTAGGACTTGTGGCTAAAGTTTCAAACTAATCGGGAATAAAAAATATATCCTAGTTCCTGGACCTCTATATCCCTCTGCGCTTTTTCACCGTTTATGATTATGTTGGCCCAAGCCAGTCAGGTTTCCTTTCCCCCTATAAAGCCCATCTGTTGCAGTTTTCATGGCGTAATGCTTTTCCCCCACGGACGGTTAGGGGCATATCGACCTTGGAGGCATATATTGGGCTTTTCGTTGCAAAAACCTTAGCTGCTCTTTTGAGTAACAAAGAAGGGTGGAGGAAGGGGGTTCTTAGCCCCCCAATCCCTTTAGACCCTTAAGAAAGCACTTAAAAGTGCCCCCTAGATCCAGCTGGATCTTAATACAGCTATGATATACGAGGAGCAAGGGAACCGGCTGAAAATTTTCCAGACGAGGGCTAGACATCAAAATAGCAGAGGTGGTTGGGTCACAGGAAATATATTTCAGAAATTTTTATTGTAGGAATAAGTTAATTTTAAATACTTTTAGGAAAAAACTCAAATAAAAAAAGCAATCAAATTGTATGCAAAATGAGACAACATGCAGTAAGTTTTAAACTACAAGGATAACTGGTAAAGGGATCAATTTATCTAATCAATAATATATTTAATTATAATGCATTTAAACTTAAAAGAAACTCAAACCAAAATTAGAGAAAGATTTATTGCTTTTGTAGGTTATAACAGAGATAGACTTGTCTTTATGGAGTTTCCTAAGCCTTAGAATAGTTTACAGAATGAGTAGAGTTACTCAAAAATCATCCTGCCTGCATAGATACCACGTTTTATTTTATAATAGCCATGTAAAATGTACGTCTTTCACAACAGGACAATTCTTCTTCTCAAACTTAAATCCCTTATAAATTCAGACTTGAAAAATAAAACAAATATCAAAAAACCAACAAAACTTAAACTTACTATCCAGCTGTCAAATTGACCCGCTTTCTTTTTATTGTCCTATTCAAACAGTTCGTGGTAGCGAACTGTAGTAAGGAGCGACCCGGCTCAATAGCAACCAAAACTCTAAAAAATGGGGTTTTGATATCAATAGCTACATCAAAAGAATCGTATTTTAATGCTGATTTTAAATATATAAGTTTTATCAAGTTTAGTCATACCCTTCAGAAGTTTTGAGCCTGAGAAAATTTGCCTTATTTTAAAAATAGGGGGAAACAACCCCTAAAAGTCATAGAATCTTAAAGTCATAGAATCACACCATCAGATTCAGCGTATAAGAGAACCCTATTGTAGAAGTTTCAAGCTCCTATCTACAAAAATGTGGAATTTCGTATTTTTTGCCAGAAGACAAATCACGGGTGCGTGTTTATTTGTTTGTTTTTTTTGTTTTTTTTTTCCCCAGGGGTCATCGTATCGACCAAGTGGTCCTAGAATGTCGCAAGAGGGCTCATTCTAACAGAAATGAAAAGTTCTAGTGCCCTTTTTAATTGACCAAAAAAATTGGAGGGCACCTAGGCCCCCTCCCACGCTCATTTTTTCTCCAAAGTCAACGGATCAAAATGTTGAGATAGCCATTTTGTTCCGCATAGTCAAAAACCATAATAACTATGTCTTTGGGAATGACTTACTCCCCCACAGTCCCTGGGGGAGGGGCCGCAAGTTACAAACTTCGGCCAGTGTTTACATATAATGATGGTTACTGGGAAGTGTACAGCGTTTTCAGGGGATTTTTTCGGTTTTGGGGGTGGGGTTGAGGGGAGGGAGCTATGTGGGAGGATCTTTCCTTGGAGAAATATTTCATGGGGGAACAGAAATTCAATGAAAAGGGCGCAGGATTTTCTAAAATTACTATAAAAAAACAATGAAAAAATAAACATGGAGAAGTTTTTTCAATTGAAAGTAAGGAGTAGCATTGAAACTTAAACCGAACAGAGATTATTACGCATATGAGGGGTTCTAAAAATACTTTAGCATAAAGAGCGAGGTATTTACGCTAAAGTTTGACTCTGTTCCGCAATCCCTTGCTCTTTACGCTAAAGTTTGACTCTTTGCCACAATTCTGCTTTTTAAAACAATTAAAAACTTTAGCGTAAAGAGCAAGGGATTGCGGAGGGGGCAACCCGTTTCATATACGGAGTAATTTCTGTTCGTTTTAAGTTTTAATGTCGCTCCTTACTTTCAGTTAAAAAAACCAGTTTTTTTTATGTAATCAACTGAATAAAATGAGCAGGTTCAAGAAATTTTCTTCACGAGAGAATCTTATCTAATAGTTTGTGATAAAAAATTCGAAATAAAAAGTGATTTGGGCTAATATTCAACGAAACTAAAAATGCTCACGACAGTTGTTACACCGGCAGTATTGGCTTTTTATGCTGATTCTTAATAAATAAAATTCTTTCAGCTTATTGTTACCCATCCAAAACCAAAAATCTGAGAAAATTTGTCTGATTTTTGAAAAAAGGGGACACATCTCTAAAAAAATCAAGTGATTTTTATTGAAACATAGAACCATACCGTGGAGGTTTCAAGCTCCAATCTTCGAAATGTGGAATTTCGCATTTTTTTTCACAAGAAACATCGTCGATGTATGCTTATTTGTTTTTTTTTTCCCAGGAGTGATTGTATCAAACCGTAGGTCCAAGATAGGGAGCTCATCCAAACGTAAATTTAAAGCTCTTTTTTGAGTGACCCTGCAGATTTGTCCAGGGGAAAGTCTTGTTTTCTGCCATTTTAGGGCATCAAACTACGACTACCCCAAAGAGGACGAATTTGCAATCAATTTAAAATTCTGAGAAGCTCATTGATTTAAAAGTATCAATAACTATGTTTTAGGCTTCTCAGTTGCAAAAGAAGTAATGCCACATGGTGATAGTAGCCTACTGGATTCAACCAAGTTGATTCGCTTTATTTGTAATGAAATTAGGCTACGTTTGGTGATCTGTAATTGCGTATCTGCTATAATGAGGGGCGGGGTGATTCATTGTTTAGGTGGGGGGTAGGGCGGTTTCCTAAAAAAGTACATTTCAATGGACAAACTGCTTAGAGGAGAAGTAGGTGGGAGTAGGAATCAATTAAAATTTTTCCCTATACAGTTAAATTGTTACATTCCCATATCTACCGGCACAGAGGTGGAAAAGGAAGGCAGGCCATCATCAGCCCCGGCAGGAAATTTGTTTTGGGTGGCAAATACTGCTATGAACTTAGTTTTCAGCTATTTTAGATGGCAATATTTTTATTTTTCTAATTATATGAAGTATTTCAGTGTATTTAAATAAATAAGTGGAATGTATTTATCGATAAGAAAATCATGTTGCAGAGGTTGTGATGGCTTCAGTTATGTAGAAGATTAAAATTATCACAGGATTTCCATCCATACAAACAATAATACTCCTTTTCATCAAACGTAAATTCTTTAGTAGTAATATTGACAAGGACTTTGTATCAAAATTACTATTCATTGCCGATTTTTTAAGTATATTCAAATCTTATCCAAAATTGAATTTCCAAATTTAAACTTAGGACGGTACCGGTACCTCAAATTATATCTTGGTTAGGCCTGGGTTTGATTTGGAAAACAATCAGAAATTAAACAGAAAAAGAGCTTTTCAACTGAAAGCAAAGGAACAGATTTAAAACCTATTTGAACAAATTATTCTTTGTATGAAGGGGGCTGTCTCCTCCTGAGCTCCTTATTCCTTACTGTGAAGTTTGGTTTTGTCCAAATTTTTTAAGAAAATTTGCAATTGGAAAAAAAAAAATCCAAAGCACTGAAAAACTTTTGTTTAATGAGCAAGGTGTTGAGAAGAGGGCAGTCCCCTTTATATACAGAGTAATTTCAATTTGTTTTAAGTTTTAAACTTGCTCCTTACTTAGATGAAAAATGTTTTCTATTTGTGTAATTCAATTTTATGGAACTAAATTTTTATGAATACAATACTTTGATAATGCAGAAAAAACGATTCACATCTCAATGATCTCTGTTTGAATCTTGATGGATAATCAAACAGTTCGGGGTACCGAACTGTAAGTATAAAGCGACCCGGCTGAATAGTAACCGAAACTCTAAAAACGGGATTTCGATACGAATAGATAAATCAAAAGAATGGGCTTATTATGCTGATTGTAAATATATAAGTTTCATTAAGTTTAGTCTTACAAATCAAAAGCTACGAACCTGAGAAAATTTGTCTGATTTTCGAAAAAAGGGAAAATGACCATCTAGAAGTTATAGAATTTTAATGAAAACCACACCATCAGATTCATCGTATCAAAGATTCTACTGTAGAGGTTTCATGCTCATATCTGTAAAAATATGGAATCTTGTAATTTTTGCAAGAAGAAAAATCACGGATGCGTGTTTATTTATTTTTTCTCCAGGGGTGATCGTATCGGCTCAGTGGGTCTAGAACGTCGGGAGAGGGCTAATTCTAACGGAAATGAAAAGTTTTAGTGCCCTTTTTAAGCGACCAAAAAAATTGGAGGGTAACTAGGCCCTCTCCCACGCCACATTTTTTTCAAAAAATCGTCCGACCAAAATTTTTAGATACCTATTTTGTTTAGCATAGTTGAAAAGCCCAATAACTATGTCTTTGGAGATACGATGACCCCTTAAGCCCCTGGGGAAAGGTTTTTAAGTTATAAAATTTGCCCGTTGTTTCCATATAGTATTTGTTATTGGGAAGTATACATACATTTTTCGGGTGAGTAGGGAAGGATGAATTTTTTGCTGGGAGGACTTCCTGGGAGGATTTTTTTTCCATGGAAAGGGAAGTTTCCAGAAGGTGAACGTTTCAAGGGAAATTTTATACTGGATGAAAGAATTCCTATACGAAATTTCTTTATGTTTCTTGCTTTTCTCTTTACCGATTCAATTTTACGCGTAGAGAGTTTAAAGGTAATTGTCCGGGATAAATTTTCGCCAGGATTGAAGTGTCCAAAGGATATTTCTGTGGGGGGGGATTTTTCCGTGGAGGTGGCGCCAGATATCCTGGCGTTATTTAAAAAACGATCAGAAATTAGATAAAAAGAAACAAGTTTTTTTCAACTGAAAGTATGAAGCAACATTAAAACTTAAAACAAACAGAAATTATTACGTATATGAGGGGGATTTCCCCCTTCTCAAAACTTCGCTCTTTACGCTAAAGTTTAAATTTTGTCCCAATTCTTTAAAAATGACTCCTGAAACACAAGGCTCGTTCAATTAGTAAAAGAAGTAATTTTTTTTAAAGTGCCGAAAAACTGTAGCGTGAATAGTGAGGTGTTCAGGAGGTAGCAATCCCCCTCATATACAAAATGATTTCTGTTCGTTTAAGTTTTAATGCTGCTCCTTATTTTCAGTTGAAAAACTGGATTTTTTCATTATCTAATGAAGCTTAGAGACTAACATTTTTCTAAAGGCAATGGAAAAAGTATAACAAATAAAGCAAAATAATATAAAATGAAAAAAGTAAGTAATTAAAAAAAAAAACACAAAAATAGCCTACTTACAAAAACTAAGATATAAACTCCCAGCATTCAGTTCTGTTGAGCAATGCCTAAGTGTTGGACGGATATGTTTTAACAATATCGACAGTCTTGAACTTGTTTATCAAACACCAAAATGTTTAATGCCTTTAGACTCAGTGTCTATAAAAAGTAACGCATTATCAAAGTAGTTTGTTCAAAGTAAATCATTAAAACTAAGATTAAGAAAATCAAATAAAGTTTTTTAATTCAATATTTTTATTTAATCTTTAATACCAAAAACCCATATATTTGACACCTGTATACTTCATAACAGTAAAAAGTTTAATCTTTTTCAAAATTGCAACTAGATAAATGCAATTACTCCTGGAAAAAATTATAATAAAGCACAAAAAACGTATCCGTTCAGTGGAAAATATTGCAATTCCCAGCATTCCGTTCAGGGGAAGCATTACTGATTATATTGGCTTCATATATCAGCTCATGGGTACTCTTGCAATGCAAGCACAAGTTGAAGGCGTTTTTTTTTTTTTTTTTTTTTTTTTTTTTTTTACCGAAATTACCCCTTATTAATTTGTTGTCCTTGTGTTTTTTTATAATTATACTAACTTTCTTGTTCTTTCTTGTTCGAACTTCTGCACTGATCACTAATAAACTAATATATATATATATATATATATATATATATATATACGATCACTACATAAAGCTTATTATTGGATTTAATTTTATCAACAATTAGGCTCTTATACGTTCATTATTGACAAGGATCGTTATTTACTTACCATTGATTACTGCGAAGATTTTTTTTTTTTTTTGCTCCGACCAAATTATATAGAAAAAATGTTTGTGGAAAATGGAAAGGGGTCACTCAGTTACAAATTATAAGTTATATTTTCCTTATAAAGGGTTAAAATCTATTGGCAGGTCGCCAACAATGGGGCAACACATATTTTTTCCATGTTTTTTCCTATTCTCCTCTCTTTCCTATGGTTTCCTCATAATTACTTTATAGTCCCTAATTTCTAGGGGACCATGGCCCCCTGCCCCCTGCCGGCTCCCCTGACGAGGAAGGAAGGGTGGTTAGCTTTGGAGACAGATCTACCACAGCGCGGCAGTATATTTTCAATGCTATGAAATAAAAAACATAGGTTTCAACACTATTGAATGGATTGACTATATCATAAATTTTCACACAATGATATTATGATGGGACTATTATTTTTGCTGCTTAAAAAGGACCCTTTCAAAACCCCTTTTATTCATCTCTTTATGACTCTGGAATAGCCTGGTAGTCCCTGAAAAAATATACACATCACTCCTAGCAAGGCTAAAGTTGCCTTGATTTTCAAGTTCAGAGGTGTAATTTTCCGCTTAAGGATTTTTACCTGTGATAGTTCTAATGCTGAATTTTAGTTGTTTCCGCTTTTAATGTTCTTTTTAATGGGTTGTTCTGGAATTCTCTCTAAATTCTTGAAGTTTTGCTTTCATAATTGCAAAGTACTGTTAAGTTGAGGCTGAATAAGAGTTAACATTTTTTGATCAGTGGCAATGAAACAATTTTTTTCAGAGAACGTATTTTCATTTCTGTGAGCCGGATTTCGCTTTTTAAAAAGTTACAGGTTCTGGATCTGGCCTTGACCAAAATCCCTCAGTAATTAAAAGTCAATTAAAAAAAAAAATATATTAGTTTGGTTGTCCAAAATTCAAAAATGCCATAACGATTTGACCCAGTTCATGAGCATGAATTAAATTGAAAAGAGTAACTGTTTTCGAAAATTGTCATAAATGCAAGGACACAATTTTGAAATAATAGATATATGATTGATTTCAGAACGAATCGTTTGTATAAAAAAGCGATATTTTGCAAGTTTATCTGTCGAATCAATTCTTTGGCAACACTGGCAATTGCTGGAACTTCTGGTTAAAACTTTAAGAATAGGAAGGGACTATCTGAAATGTTTTGAATCCACGGTCGAAATGTATTGGGTACAATGAGAAGCCGAGCTACGGAAGTCCCATTGGTTTTGTGCTTTTTATACTGGCTCTTATATGCTAATTAAATAAAAAAAAAAGTTTTTTTCGACTGAAAGTAAGGAGGAACATTACAACTTAAAACGAACAGGAATTATTACGTATATGAGTGGGTTTACCCCCTAGTCAATACCTCGCTCTTTACGCTTAAGTTCGAATCTTGTTCTAGTTCTTTAAGAATGACCCCTGAATCACAAAGGTCGTTTAATTAGAATAAATGGCTCTTTTGAAAGTACTGAAAAAAACTTTAGCGTAAACAGCGAGGTATTGACTCTGGGGCGAACTCCCTCATAGTAATAGTTTCTGTTCGTTTTAAGTTTTAATGTTGCTCCTTACTTTTAGTTGAAAAAAATTGCTTTTTTTTATTTAATTTCGGATAGTTTTCTAAATAATGCTGGAAAATCTTGCGCTTCCCCCATGAAAAATTCCTCCATGGAAAGATCCTCCCACGTAACCCCCTCCACCAGAAAAAAATATTCCTGAAACGTCTGTATCTTTCCCAATAACTAATACTATATGTAAACAATAAGCAAAGTTCATAACTTGCAGCCCTTCCCCCGGGGACTGTGGGGGACTAAGTCATTCTCAAAGATACAGTTATTGAATTTTTCGACTATGCTGAACATAATGGCTATCTCAAAACTTCGATCGGGTGTCTTGGGGAAAAAAGAGCGTGGGAGGGAACCTAGATGCCCTTCAGTTTTTTGGTCACTTAAAAAGGGCACTAGAACTTTTAATTTTCATTCGAATGATCCTTCTCACGATATTCTAGGACCACTGGGTCGATGCGATCACCCCTGGGAAGAAAAAAAAAACAACAAATAAACACGCATCCGTGATCCTTCTTCTCTCAAAAAATACAAAATTCTATATTTTTGCCGATAGAGCTTGAAACCTCTAAAGTATGGCTGTCTGATACGGTGAATCTGATGGTGTGATCTTCATTAAGATTCTACGACTTTTAGGTGATGTTTCCGCCTTTTTCGAAAATAAGGCAAATTTTCTGAGGCTCGCAACTTTCGAATGGTAAGACTATTGAGCCGGATCGTTCCTTACTTACAGTTTGTTACCACGAACTATTTGGTGTACGCATTATTGTTTCTTTAGAAGTTAAGTCCAATTGGATAAGTCCAAGTTAAGGACAAACATGGGGTTTTAGGAGGTGTCAAACCTGTTCAAGAGGTAAGTTGCATTACTCTGGTTGCGTGTAACCAAGGAAAAATTCAGATTTCCCCTGAAACGCTACTAACACTGTCTATTGCTTAATCAAAAAAATCTTTTTTTAATTTAAATTTTGAACGCCAACAGAATATGTTTAAAAAAAAAACAACTTTGTATTTTAAAGCTTTTTCTAAATTAAGGCTCTCTTTTATAAAGCATTGTTTTAATGGTTGACTTCTTATTTTTTTTTCTTTATGGTTGTCAGAGTATGAAGCATTGTAAAGATCAGCCGTAGTACTAAAATAAATGGAATGTAAAAAGCAAAACAAAGCTTAAAAGAAGCGAAAAGTAAAGCTGAAAGCTATAAATTTATTAACCAAAAAATATAGCAATGATACGGATTCAGGAACTCTTATTTAGGAACTCAACGAAAAGTAGCTTTCTCTGTGATATTCGGTTATAATGCTTCTTTAACGATCAAAAATGATTGTACACAAAACATAATATATACACAATTATAAGTATAAATGCAAAACTAATGTATGGTATTGCAGTTTCAACTTCTAATCTAGTGGTTCATAAAACTTTTGAAGCCCTCAAAATTCTGTGACAAAAGTTGTTGAAAGTTGTCTTTATTATTTCTATGAAACGGATTTAGTCTGCACGAATTCTCAGCAGTTTGGCACACACAGTCCCAGGCGTTTAAACCTCTAAATATTGTCGTCTCCTACGTTTTTTTTACGTATAATCAATTATTTATAGATCCACAAGACACTGAGTAAAGAGAGAGGTTCAACTTTCACGTACCAAGAAACATCTGAGCCTCTGAATGCTGGTTTTGATTGTTACTACTATGGCCTTGTTTATTCTGATGTTCAAAACATTCGACCTCCATATGAAGCACTTATTAGATCTGGACATCTGAAAATCTCTGAGTTTGGCCTTAGTGGAGGAGGTATTATTCATGTTTAGCCTTGTAGAGTAAAAGTGAACTGATAGAGTAAATTTTAAATGTAAAAAATCGGAATCCAGGGGGCGATTTTTATCATTTTTTTAATGGAAAATGACATTTTTCAGTGAAAATATCAAATATAAAAGGTATTTTTCAATGAAAATACGAGAGAGAAGGTATTTTTCAAAATACAGTGTTGCGCTTGCCCCCTTCCAATTAACGTCGCTGTGATTAAACTGGTCATTAAAAAAAGTTAACCCTTCATAAAGCCATATATTTCAGAAATGGGAAAAAGTGAAATCACACCAAAAATCATTATGCATAAATTTATCAAAGATATTGAAAAGTGGAGAGAATTCATCACCTCCCAAACTAATCCTGATGAGAATCAGTTTGGAAGAGGATAGAACGGATCCAGGTTTTTAGATTCTTTTCACTTTGACAGAACTCCCCAACATAGCCAACACATGTTTTCAGTGTAGTTATGAGCAAAATTCTAATTCACACATTGGTTGAGGTATTCCTGCAGCTAAGCAGATGCTTTGTTTTATATCAGGAATGAACCAAATCTTTTTGTCGCATTTTTTTGTCACATTTTTCTTGGAAACTTTTAATAACTTATCACAGCAAATGATCTCAAGATTGTTAACCATCTTAGTCTACTATAACCGCAAATAAGGAATTCATTTTTATGTTCTAACTTTGGAAACTTAACATCTTGATATAAAGATGTTACATGAAGATGTGTCTAACTTTGGAAGCTTAGCTAAACATCTTGAAAATTTGTTTTGGACTTGATCCACTTTGATGCTACTGAATGTTGTAATGTAATTAATATCTTCTACTGATCTGCTGTTTAACTTAATGAGACCTTCCCCCTCCCACAAAAAAATAGTTGTGTTCAAGCAATAATATAACAAGCTTTAAATATTGATTTAGAAAATCCCTGGAAATTCTCCTGAATGACTATCAATGATTAGTTTCAAATTTTCTTTGGATATCATCTTTTGTCAGTGGCTCGTTCCGCCTTTTTGTAGTTGGGGGGGGGGGGGGTACCTGACAACAGTTGAAAGCTTTTCTAAGGTATCTCAACAGCTTTTTTTCTGAAATTGACAAAAAATTCAAATTGTAGGTTAAACCCTCTAAATACCACAGAATATGTAATTCTTGTGATATTAAAAATTATCTGAATTCAGCATTTTTTTATAATGAGCCATGAGTGTCGATGTGGATTCTTCAGAAAGAGTTAAGAGCGCAAGTATATTTATATATTTATTCCCTCTGTAAATATATTTATTTTTCTTTAAAAAGGTTTCAAAGATTGCTATTTAAGGGTGGTGAATTCTTCCACGTTGTTCCTTTAGTTAAAATAATATATTTTTAGAATATTATTCATTTACTCTTAATACATTTCTTTCCTGATTATGATTCTATAACGCTTTCACCCCATTCAAGGAAATAATTATATTGTCCCATTATGATATTCTTTGTAGTGAACATTTGATTTTAAGGTAACCTACACTAAAAAGTTGAGAGCTTGGTGAATGGTGTATCAATTGATGCGCAAAAATAACGGGGTTGATCCTGCTTTTTGGTAATTGAATATGAGGGCGAAAATGAGATATCAAACTATTCGCAGATGCAATTTTGCTTGAAAGATGGGAATATAAAAAAATCTTTAGAAATTACTGTGTGACTAATTCTCCATCTACATTCCAATCTACATTCTCCGTTTTTTTAAGATAAAGTTATTGAAGCTTTGTTTGTCTTATTAATGTTTAAGAATTTCTTATTAATCTCTGTTGATCTCCTTTGTTAATCTCTAGTTGAACAAACACACCCAAACTATAAATTTGACTATTCGATGCTAATCAACTAGAGAAACGGTTTCCTCTCCAGAGTGAAAATAAGGGGGAAATATATATTTAATTCATTTTTAAAAAGTGTGCGGTGTTTTTTTTTTTTTTTCCTTTCGGATGTTGCTACATATTAAAGCCAAATCAACATAATACAGACAAGCTATTGAAATTTATATTTATTTAAAAGTTGTTTAGTTGGAGTTCCTCTTGATGAAAAATTTAGATAATAAAGTTTTGTTGACTTGACTAGAACGACCCGCCCCCTCCTAACTCAAGAAAAGAGTTTAAATTTTAACAAGTATATAACAAAAAATATTTTTCATAAGTATTCACCGAATAGGAACTCTAAAGCGTTGGTTGCAGATGCTTCACTTCTTCGGGGCTTTGTCAAGGCCAGGGGTCTCCAAACTATGGCCCGCGGGCCATATCCGGCCCGCCCAATAATTTCATCTGGCCCGCCAAACAAATCCCCGTGTGGTGGCCTTGAAAAGAAAAATAATCGTACGACTGGCATCTTAGAATTATTCAAAGCTGGGGCTGTTGACTGGTGGGGCTCAGGTGGCTCAGCCCGAGTCAGATTCCCTCTTTCGATTGTGTGAATCTCAGATACTAGAACTGGTAGGTATGTGCTGTGCATTACAACCAATCAGCTGTGAATAACTGTATATTGAAGGGGTGGAGGGCGAGTGGGGCATCGTTGTATTCTGTGCGGTAATGTGAGATAAGAGCGTGGGGTGAGTGAACTGAGGTGTTGATAGGGTTTGATCGCTGATGACGTGTTGCGAACAGTGTTGTCATCGGCTGCGTGGTGTGTGATTATCGATGCTTTCGCACTACGAGCAGAGCCGAGCGGAATGGAGCTCAGCGGCACGGTTGGGCATTCACATGTAAGCAGACTGGCGATCTTCACAACGAACTATTCGCTATGGAGGATTTCGTGTGCTTTTTAACACCACATACAAGCTGTTTTTCGTGTAGAATTTATTTCATTTGTTTTACCCTTATGTTTTCAGATAGGGAAAATACAAAGAAAAGAAAAGTAGACAGTGAGTGTCGTCAGTTCAATGACGAATGGAAAATAAAGCACTTTTTTGTGAAAGCAAATGATAAAGGCTCTTTATGCCTTATATGTAGAGACAGTGTTGCTGTTCTGAAGAAATACAATATTTGTCGGCACTATGAATCTAAACGTGGCCCAAGTTTTTCTCACATCACATGAGCAGAACGCACTAAAAAGTTTGGATCATTTCAGCACAGTCTGCATCCTCAACAAGCTGTTTTCAGTAAGAAAAAATCTGAAAATGAAACTTCAACTAGAGCCAGTTACAAAGTTGCTTTTGTGTTGGCAAAAAAAGGAAAACCTTTCACTGATGATAGTATCATAAAAGAGTGTATAGTGGAAGCAGCAGGACAGGTATGTCCAGAAAAAGTAAACCTCTTCAAAATGATAAGTCTTGGGTCAAATACTGTTGCTCGTAGAATTGAAGATTTAGGAGGCGACATAATTCGGCAAATAAAGGAAAAAACAAAAAGCTTTTGCTGGTATTCTCTTGCTTTGGATGAATCAACTGATGTGTGTGATACCTCTCAGCTCTTAGTATTCATTCGTGGTGTTAATTGTGAATTTAATGTGACCCAAGAATCAGCATCAGTTCACAGCATGCACAGCACAACAACTGGAAAAGACTTTTTCATTGAAGTAAGTCAAACTATTACAGAATATAACCTGGAATGGAAACAAGTGCAGTGTGTGACGATTGATGGAGGAAAGAATATGTCTGGGACAAAACGGGGTTTGGTTGGGCAAATTACAGCTGCTTGAGAGGTTGGAGGATTCTCAAAACCCATTTTTCTGCATCCATCAACAAATATTGTGCCTAAAATATGTTGATATGTCTTGTGTCATGAAACCTGTTGTTTCTCTGGTTAATTTCATTAGATCTCATGCACTCAACCATTGCCAGTTCCATGATTTCTTGAAAGAATTTGATTCGGAGTTTATTGACTTGCCTTGCAATTCGGAGTTTGTTGATACATCAGTTAGATGGCTTAGTTGTTGAAAGGTTTTGCTGCATTTCTTGGAGCTCAGATCAAAAATCGATTTATTTCTCACAGAGAAAAATAAACTTCAGCCATTATTATCAGTTTGTGAATGGATTTGGAAACTGGTATTTTTTACTGATATGACAGGTCATATTAATCACTTGAATCTGAAATTGCAAAGCAAAACAAATTTGATCAGTGACTACTTTGTTCATGTCAAGGCATTCAGAGCAAAACTTGCGCTACTTGAAAGCCAGGTGAAAGTTAAGATTTTAGCTCATTTTCCATGTTGTGAAAAATTTCATGCAGAAAGTAAAGTTGAATTTTTTTCTTCATTTACAAATGAAATAAATTCAGATTTGAAAAAGCAGTTTCAGGAGCGATTTGCTGACCTTGATGCCAAAAAAATTGTAATCAGGCTCTTTCATTATCCATTTGACTGCAATGCTGAAAATCTTGCAACTCGATTTCAAATGGAAATTATTGATCTTCAAGCAGATGACAGGCTGAAAGATAAGTAGAGAAGGAAATCTAATTGAGTTTTATAAATGTCTGCAGCCAGATCAGTTTCCAAATTTGATAAAGTTTGCTTGTAGTTTTGTGTCCATTTTTGGTACAACATGCCTGTGTGAACAAACATTTTCCAAAATGAAGTATGTGGAATCTAACTATCAAGCAAATTCGTCTGATGATCATTTGAAGTCTATTCTTACAATTGGCTCATCTAATCTATAACCTGATTTTAATGAAATTTTAAAGTCAAAATGACAGTATCATTCGTCACACTAATTTTATTGCATAAAACTAAAGGCAGGAGTCTATTTAGTTTACCCTGATTTTTTCCAACAAGATATGTTTTAATTTTTTTTTATGCTTATACTCTAATATTTGAGGAAATTAAATTATTGGCACTGATTTTTTTTTCTCATTTTTTATCCCTTCAGCCCGCATAAATATGGGAAATATATAATATGGCCCTTACATTGACAAGTTTGGAGATCCCTGGTCAAGGCTAAAAGTTCTTAATTTGGTGCACTTTCCCATGTGGACCATTGTAGCATAGCACCATCAACTATATTACGTTTGTCGCTAGTGGCTCTTTTTAGCTCTGTTGATGATTATCAACAATATAGATAATATGCTCCTGCAACAGAGAACAGAGTGTTTTTTTTTTGTTTTTTTTAGGTGACTTTTTGTTTGATATTTTTATTTCTGTAGCAAGAATGATGTACGTGACGTCATCAAGTTATAATTTTTTACTGGGCATAATCAGTCAGTGCAGTAATGTGTATGAGATCCGGAGGAGCATTATGGTTGTTGAGAGTTATCGGCAGGTGACTTGCTGTTGGTGAAATTTTAATTTTATTATTCTATTTTAGTATTGAACAATGAGAGTTAATAAGTTTTTTTTCTTGGTAGAGGAGTGTTTATTCTCTTTGA
The DNA here is from genome assembly GCF_032884065.1 of Artemia franciscana. NCBI lineage: Eukaryota > Metazoa > Arthropoda > Branchiopoda > Anostraca > Artemiidae > Artemia > Artemia franciscana. The sequence continues at coordinate 32,827,089 of NC_088872.1, read as the reverse complement.
AATTGAAAAAATAATAATTTGGCTATTTGCACCAGACTGGGGATTCCCTATCCCCAGTTTGCGTTGTTGTTTGCGCGGTTTTTTTCTAAAAAAAACTCCAGATGTGTATACTAAAATTTTCAACGCTACTGTATCGGAACTTTTTGTCAAAATTACCAATAAAATATTAAAAGTCGAACATATTTTTCTTGCCTTTGTCTTCTTTTTTTTTGTCTCATGAAATTGTCTCTAGAAGTTTTCGTTTGCAGGATTTCTCTGTGTATTATAGTATTTTCAATTCTAGGCAATCAAACATCTGCTCGCAGAGGTCAGAAAAGAAAAGCGGATCAAGGAGCAGGGCGACGGACACGAAGTGAACTGAATGTCCCAAAACTCCCTGCACATGGCTACCCAATGGAACATCCTTTTAATAAAGATGGGTATAGATATATTCTCGCTGAGCCTGACCCTCATGCACCCTTCAGGTTTGCTTTTCCGTTTGAGATAATTATACTTAAGTTTTAGCGTAAAGCGCGGGTTTCCTCACCGTAATCCAAGTGTAAGGTTCAAGAACAGGTTATTTTCATACCGGGGAAAATATCCTACGCGCTTTATGTTTCTACTTAAAAAAATCTTATATTGTATGATGTTTTCAGTAAAGTGACAGTTTTGCATAATCTTTCAGACATATGGAACGATTATTAGTTGATTTATTTGTACTAGTTTTCTAAATATATGTTACGCAGGCTGTGAAGCAATTATACCTACTCGTTTTTATTTTAAAAATAAAGTATAAGATCGAAAAAATAATTCAGGATAACGAATTAAGCTAGCTTATTCCTGAAGATTTTGTAACAAACCAGCAAAATAATTTGCTAACTGGAAGGTATCATAGATTATTTGTCAATGTTTATAGCATAGAAGCTGGTCATCCTGCTTAGCTGCATTATCAGTTTTTGAATATTGCGCTTGCAGTTATCTAGCTAGAGATTTCGTCTAAAAATGGTCGAAAAAAAAATTCGTTTAAGGAAACGCTATTGTTCGTAAAATTGTTTGCTGAGAAATTTTGTCGGAAGGTAGAATAGCTACTTTTAGTAGGAAACAACTGAACAAAAACTGGGATTTCAGTCAAAACCAGTCATATTCATTTAGCATAATCTATCATTTTTGACAATATGCCAAAGATCAACAATATAGATTCAGTTGTTTTTCAGGCTCAAATAACACAATTTTCATTGATTTTGAATAATAACCATAGATACAGTACAATAAGGATTAGTAATAATAACAACAATGGCAAGAAGGTTCATATCTAGATCAAGAAAAGCCATTTTTGGGAAAAAAAAAATACGCGCAATTTACTTCTTGCCTTATAAATTAATAATGGGGACAATATAATTCAATCAATAAATTTGTTTATTACCCATCAAAAACAGGTAGGCCAAAACCCTTTGACAGAGTTAAAAAAAGAAAAAAAAAGACCACTAACACCAACAAGCAATACATACAATAAATTAATGAAAAAGTCCGAGGATGGCGCGAATCCGTAACTCCATTTAAAAAAACTCTGACACGTTTATCTATGATACTAACAAAGAAATGTATTCCTAGTCCATGTAGGTATACATAGCAGATATTTCGCAAATTAAAAAAAAAAACACAACAAAAAAATACGGATTTGCATCTTTTTAGCATCGAGAATAAGCTCCACACAGGAGACATATTTAGATGAAGTACAGCCAATGCATTGAAAAGCTTTGCTCGGTGAGCCCTATTCATTTGGACCGTCTTAGCAGCCAGAGAGGCAAAAGCTTAGCGAATGTGTTTAGTAGCATACTCAATGAAGAGCTCAACTATTTCTTTGATATTTTCACAAATAGGCATTCCCAGGTAAATAACGCTCTCGCGAAGTTCAATCTCAACATTTGACAGCACGATCATTTTGATAATAAGACTTAAACGTCCTAGGATCGGTAGGTAGAAAGTGGTCTTAAACTTAAAAGTCCTGGATCTTGCACAATCATCTCGCACTATCACAATCGTTTTCCCGATTCGCTTGTCAAAAACAGTTTCGAAGAAGGTCTTTTTTATTATCCCCTTGACCCATTACATTGAAAAATGAAATGACAAAAAGAAGTGCAGAAAGCGATAGTAGACGTAAATGCAGTGAAAGTTGGGAAGTGAGTTAATATTATAATAAATTTATGAGGGAAGTTTCTCTGAAATTTATGAAAGAAGCCTCTGAAAGCACTTTTCAGAGGCAAGGCAGCAGAGCTGACAGATTAAAGAGTGATATGTCTCCTTTGTATTTTCTTTTTTTTTGACATCATAGAACAGGAGGATAGTTTTAGCTACTTGTTTGAGTGAAGGTATATCAAACCCCGGAAACGTGGCATGATCACATTTCTGGGGCTATGAGGAAAGAAAGCTTATGGGTATGTCACTCAGGGCCATATCCAGGATTTTCTTCGGTGGGGGGGGGCTTACAAAAAAGACTTTGAAAACGGATCAAAGATTTGCTTATATTCATTTTTGTTAAGTTTTTAAGAGTCGGACAAACATTTCGAGGGGGATTCTAACCCCATAAATCCCTCTCTGGACACAGCCTTGATATCACTGTACGGTTGGACGATCATATATTGTTAAAATTATGCATTGAAAATTTTATTTCATTGATTCTGTTACGTTTTTACGAGTTGGACAAACACTTGGGGACGGGTTCAAACCCCTGAATTCTCCTTTGGACATGGTCTTTATGTCACTATAAGGATGGATGATCATATACTGTTAAAATAAAGCTTTTTGGTCTTTTGTACAAGTTCAAATGAAAGTGGGTCGGTCCTGAATGGGTTAGATGAGGCGATATGGAGGGATTTAAATAAAATTGGAACTTAATGGCAGGGAGTAAAGGGTGGACTTTTAAATACACCGGGACAAAAGAGTGTGCGCAGTTGTGTTGACCTCAGGTAGTTAGGTACCGCGGTGAGTTGTTAGCAATAGTAGTAGTGATTTTAATAGACACTATAAAACAATACAGAAGTAAAGAAGACGAAATTGCTTTATCAGATCAGACAGTTACGAGGCGCATAGAGGAACTCTCTCATGATGTAAGGAACTTGTGGACCTTATCCATTTTTGTTCTCTTGTCTAGTTTTGGGTTGATCAACGGACATATTTGGTTTGCACAGCTAAAAAAAAATCTATAAAAGGAATTGACGTTAATTTTATTGCCTTTGGACGGTGAGCTACTCTGGAGTCATTGTATTATAAAACAGTAGCATTAGATGTTTTTCAGAAAGTAGAATTATTCATCGAAAATAGAAAAACTCATTGGTGTGAACTGATAGAGCGCCATCAATCATAGATAAAATCAGTAGAACTAAAATCTGCTTAATTTTGTGTTTGTGTTTGTGTCCTCTTTTAATAGTCCATTACACAAATGTCACTTTTTTATACATCAAGAGGCTTTATGTGGCAAATAGTAATAATTTATTCTTGCCCTCTGTACACAACAAAAATGAAGAAAAGAGAGTGTAAGAAAATGAAAAGAAAAACAAAAAGGGCACAGACAAAAATCGTGCACAATTCTTGACAACTTTCAAACACTTTTCAGCATCTAGTTCCAGTTCCAAAATTTCGAGTAAGGTTATATGACTACCTAATTAGTGCATTCACCTCTTTGACTCCACAAAAATACTTTCTGATAAAAATAAAAATATCCTCATATCAGCTCACAATATGTTCTCCTTATGAAATTACTTAATTTTAGTGCTGTGTTGTGGGAAGTGCGGGTACTTGAGCTGCCTGTCCCAAGCAGTATAAGGTCTATAGGCTGAACGGCACCTATACCGCTTAAATTTTTAAATTTACAGCATTTTGTGTTGCTGGTTGTGAATTATGTGAATAAAATTAGAGCAAGAGTATTAAAGAGTAAGAGTTCAGAAACTGCTTCGTTTTGATAAATTTGGAATATAGGTATTTCAGTTTTCATGATGAAGGACTCCTGCTGTTTAGAGGAGTAGTATTGATTAGGTTAAGAAAATCAAAAATGATGTTTTCGACAAGTTTAGAATAGGAAAATGACTACCTGGAGGAGAACCCTATTATTTGATAACATCTGTTTATTTGAATTAGCAGTTTTAGTTTTTATTCCTTGCCGTCACAATGAGCCAAATTTAAAACTACAAGCCATTTATAGCGAAAATAAACCTGTTCTTCACTAAGTTAAAAAATGAAGATGAGAAAATGACTCAGTTTACCTACATAAAAAAATCAGAGAGAGCGTATTGAGATTAATAGTATAGTGAACAAGCATTTTTCATGAGTAAAATTGATTAAAACAAGGTCGTGAATAACTGATTCATGTTTGAAGGTAGTTATAGCGCCGTCGTCAAATGATCATCCTCTCATGAAGGCGATTATTAACGGCTATTCTAGATAAATGCTTTATTAAAAATGGTGTAAATTATTTTGCTTGGGTTTGAGATTTACTTTTTCTTTTCGTCCCTTAAGTAAAACGGATAATGTACGAGGCAGCTTACCTGCCCCTGGTATGAGGCAGGTAAGCTGTTCGTGGCAATGGACAGTAAACTTTAGCTATTGATTTCTCTAAGGTTGATCACTTCAGATAGGATGGTAACTTCTGTGGGAGCTTGCACGTGAAAAATCGGAAGTGGTGAGCTTAGCTTGAAGTTTGGTAGGCAGGTTCATATAACCAATGGAACTTTCACAAATCAGCCTTTACTGTCCAAGAGGTGTTACGCCTCTAGGAATCCCAGGCTTTCGAAACAAACATGCATTCTCAAAAATCAAAAGAAAGAAAAGCAAGTTCTAGTTCGGGTGATTCTAAAATTTGGCTTAAGAACGAGCATACAATCAGTTTTCAAAGACCCTGAAAGTCTAGCCTCCTACCAATTCATCATTTTTTTTTTCTTTTAGACAAGAATTTGATGAGAGCAATGATTGGGCAGGGAAACCGATTCCCGGTTGGTTGTACCGCACGCTCTGTCCAACATACGTTTTGCTTGCATTGCACGATAGAGCTCCTCAGTTGAAAATTTCGGAAGACAGACTAGCAGTGACTGGAGATAAAGGATATTGCATGGTTCGAGCCACTCATAGTAAGTATTCGGTCTTCCTCTGAAGCCAAAGTTTCCTTTTCATTGTCAACCTGGTAGTGGTGAATTTAGTAAATGAAAATGTAGATAGAAAACGGGTATAATTTTTAAATAAAGCTATGGAGCAAAAAGAAAATAACAACAGCAAAGTTTAAAATGATAAAAATCTAAATATTTTGACTCCATGTCCGGGAGCCTTTATCAACGGGAAAAAAAAAATGAATAGAAGCAAAAATTAGCTAAGATAAATTAAACACAACATATAAAGAAAAAGAAAAAAAAACACTGCGATCACTGCAAATAAACAAAACAGAATGACATAGGCTACAGATTGTGTCTGGTATAATTATAATTTGGAATGAGATCTAGAAAAAAATGAATACTATATTTATTTGAAAAATCAGCCCATACCCTAGGTTATTAACACATACCTTAGGCTATGACCTACAATTGAAATTATAAGTTTAAGATATATTGAATTATAGATGACATCCAAGGGCAACAGTTCAATAAATCTTTTGTATTGTAAATTGAATGGATTTTTTTACTTGCTGACTTAGCGATCCGTTTACTCCTCCCAGTATTGACCTCATCTGGAGTCAGATGTTTGGTGAACTTTAGAAAGTGAGTTTTTGGTGTTCTTAATAACTATGATTTTAATAAAATTATGTCAATTTTCGAAAATTCTTTTGAGTATGATTTAAGATTATCTACAGAAAGACTAAACCTAAAAATTTTAAATTAAAAAGGATACACGAAATAAAATATCAACGTATAAAGCTAAACATTTTCCAGGTCCTAATGTGATTAGTTTAAGCAAAAATGTTTTAACAGAAAAACAGAAAGGAGTAGTAGAGGAAGGCGAAAAAAGTTTAACTAAATCCCAAAAAAGTACCAATCAAAGAAATAATCTCAAATATTGAAACAGGGATTCATAAGTTTTCAAAAGATATGAATAATGTGGATGATTTAAGATTTGAGATTGTGAATATTTTGAAGAATTTTAATAATGTTCAAGAGAACTCGAAAAACAAAGATATAAAATTTCAAAAGATCTAAAAACAAATGATTCTTTAATAATAACGAAAGATTATAAAAGTAATATAATAGAAATTCTTGAAAAGATGATTACAACAGTAAAATAGAAACAATTCTAAATGATAATTAGACTTATAAAAAACTTGGAAATGACCCAACTGATTCTTATGAAGCAAAATTAAGAATAGATTTAGCTGATCTTAAGAGCAATGAAAATATTACACAGTAGATGTACTATAAATTATTTCCGAAAGGGTCGTTTGCCCAGGAATATAAGTTCTACCAAAAACGCATGAAGTAGATATTCCTATGAACCTATGTAGCGACCACTAAATAAAAAAGGAGAAGATTGAAAAATGGTTGGCAAAATTACTTAAACCGCTTTTATATCTCCAAAATTTGTAAATAAAAACTCAGAATTCTTAAAAAACAAACTGATAAATATAGCAATATCGAGGAAATCGATGCTGTTTAGTTTTGATGTACAATCAACGTACACATATGTACCATTTGATAAATCTTTTACGATTTTAACCAAAAGGCTTGAACAGTATAAAGATAAAATAGAAGAATCAGTCACAGGAATAGAGATAAAAACTGAATTAAATTTAGTTAAAATACCTAGTAAATATACAAACTATTTCGATTTTACAGATAATTTTTTCATAAAATTTGGAGATTACCAATAGGAGGACCGTTGAGTCCTTGATAGCAAATATTTACGTATATTATGTTGAAACTTCAACTATACAAACGTATTTTTTTAAGCCTAAATTTTGGGAAAGATATGTGGATGATATTTTAATTATTTGTTTTAATATTCAACATCGTTGAGACCTAAAACAAATGATATTGATATTTCAAATAAAATACTTGATATTTTATCTATACTTTTAAAGGATTTTACGGCATCTTCAATTTGTTATTTTTTGTCTAAAATCAATATCGAATTTTCATAGTTGAAAGAAGTAAGACAAAATTCGAGCGAATTAAATGTAATTCATAAAGCAAGGCTCCAGTTTTCATGGGTAATTAGTCACTGACCTCTAACATAATAGATCATTTCACACGTCTAATATGATAGCTAAAAACCATTTGCTATGCTGTTCTCAAAGGAAGGGTATAGTAGATCAGGAGTATAAAAGAATAATCAAACATGCATTACCTTCTGATTCTCCCTTTAAAAATAGTTTTGCAGACGATATTTGGCAATTATTACAAAAGTATGCAAATTTTAGGTACGACCTTAAGGCGTGACAATAAACTATTAAATAGGGCAGTCCCTAAAGTCATGGCATATATTAAGAAAACAAGACAGATCAACGAATGATATTATTTTCTATTCAATATTATTAATTTCAGATAAAAATATACAAAAGAAGCTCTTCAAAAAAAAAATAAATAAATAAAGAGCTAAGATAGACCAAAGACGGGCAGAAATAAAATCAAATAGTAATTAAACCGTAAAATGAATATAGATCACTGTCAATAAATAAATAAAACCTAAAACAAACAGAATTCAGAATAAGTAACTAAGTCAAGCTTACAACGAACAGAAATTACCACGAAATGCAGTAGGTTTAACGCCCTACTAAAGGGCACTCGACTTTTAAAGGGCTTGGTATTTTCAAGAGACAAGCAGAGCTTGTCTCTTTTTACTCTTTTTTGAAGAGGCTTCCTTGATAGTGTCAAGATGTCCACCATTGTTTTCTTCCATCCAAGTACTCTAACCACCAGCTTCACATCGGCTGGGGTAGGCAACAATTGTCTCTTAAAAGGAAGAGGCTAGTCACCCACTACACACCGTTTATCTGCGGCATATAGTCCTCAGAACCGGTAGCAAGAGAACTTCTTTTTACCTGGGACTGTTCCCCAGAGGCTGCTCTTTTGTGTCATAGCTGGTACTTAATTAGTCTAGGGGGAATGACTCCTTGGGCGTGACTTTACAGCCATTACTGAAATGGTGACTAAAATTAGCCATAGCAGGCTCCTATTAGTGCCTACTGCTCTCAGGGGTAGCATGAGAAGGTTTTCACCTCTATCCCCTCCGTCCACCAATGCCTTAAGGGTATGACGTTCAATTCAGACAAGGCCGTAAATCAGCACCTTGATCAAACTTTTACTCATAAAGATAAGATTGCTCTATTAACGGGGAATTATGCAGGTTAATGAAAAACAGTAAACGGGTAATAAAAGATATGAAGAGCAGATCATTTATTGATTGTATTTGTCCCTTATTCGTAAATATATGCTCTTTACAAAGCATAGACTGAGTTTGTTAAGAATTTTCTGATGTAAATTCATACGTGAAAATGTAGGAAACAATGTCTTTTGAGGAAGCAAAATTGTATATTTTTTTTTGCTGATTAATTTTATTCTTTGTTGATGATCAATAGTCAAATTCAAACGGAAGAACTTTTATCCCGAAAAATTGAAAATTCAAACCGAAATATAAAAAAAAAAGGTTTGGAAAACAGTGCAAATCATTATATGCTCTAAGGCCAAGAACTTGCTTTGATCGAATTATTACTCTATAATCAAACTTTGCAGACTCCTCTTATCGGAACTTTTTTTCTTTTCTTTTTTTCTCGTTCTTTGCTCAGTCTTAGTTAATATTTAATCCTAGTAATTGCATTCCAAAAATCATTCAAGTTTATTATTTCAAAATTGCTATATTTGAAGCTATTTTATCTCCGATTTTGCGTGTTATAAAAACATTAATATCAAAAGGGAAACTAAAATTATGTTGTTTATTTTCTATTTGTATTGTTGTTAAGTCTAAGTTTTGCGTTAAAGCTTTCCTTTCGCTATGCAAATGTGATTAATTTGAGGTTGGTGCTCTTTTGTCCTCTTTTGTTCTACTTTTAGCTTTAAACTTCATGTTTTAATTTCAGGTGTTAGTAAAGGTTCGTGGTACTGGGAATGTACAATAGGAGAAATGCCTGATAACTCTGCCACACGTATAGGATGGGCTCAGTGTTTTGCAAATTTGCAAACGCCACTTGGATTCGACAAATTTGGGTATTCGTGGAGATCCAGGTAACTTTCAAGCTTATGAACAAATAATAAAAAAAAATTAGAAGCATTTGTTCAAAAACGGAAACAATAATAGAAATATATAAACAAGTGAATGGAAGAAGGTATACACAGGAAAGTAAAAACTAATATTCATAGGGAATGGTTGCACCCTTAGAAACTGTATTCAACATTTATTCTAAATAAATTTTTCCAAAAGACAAGAGGTCTCCCTCTCGATACTAATGTGGAGGACTCCTCATGAAAAATATATATTTATAAGTATGATTTCTGAAGATTTATAACACCATCCCCCCTCTCCCCCCAACAAAAAAATTGTTAGATTCATTTTACTTCTTTAACCATCTCTATTGCCTTGATTATATCTATTGGTGTTATCTTGTTGTTGCTTTCTAAAATAAAAGTAAAAAAAAAACAAAGTTTTCTCTCATTAAAGTAAAAGGGATGTGGAAACTTAAAACTAAAAAGAAGCATCATATATAAAGGGGACTTATTATTTATCCTCTGAAAGTCGATATAAACTTAATAAACCAAAGCAATATGAAATCAAAGGCAACAAGCAAGTAAAGTTTATAAGTAAAGGAATTTTACTCCTATATAAACAAAACTAAATGAAATAAGCTTTCAATTATGATCGAAAAAACTACTGGGGAAAAAGTCCCGAAGAGAAAAAAAAAATGTCAATAATCATAATTGAGATTTCTTTGATTTTTTAATAAACTTGTGTGTTCCTTAAGTCAGAGTCTAAGGAACTCTGTAGCCGGTGCACAATAGGTAGATATAAATCTTGTCTTTTTCTTAAATTAAGAATTGACTGGTACCTTTAGTATGTCGAAACATGGTTGAGATAATCCGTCATTTATACAAAAGAATGAAAATATCAGCTTGACATTTGGTAATTATGCAAATCCAAAACAGTCTGATGTGGTTAAACCGGCATTCCGGATGATACCAAATCTGACTAAAAAATTTTCTTTTTAATGTCTAAAAAGTGGGTAATAAAAGGGATTATGAAAAGTTATTCACACTGAAGGATTTTGAAATTTTAACCACAGATAACTACATCGAAATTCATGCCTTTAAGTGAGAAGCTTTTTTGAAAACATAATGCTATATGTCAATGCTTATATTTTATCTTGCAGGGAGAGGGGTTTCTGTTGCTTTGATTTGTGTACACTCTGTTTTATACTTTTGGTCCCTTTTTAAAAGTTATGTCAGGGGGTGCTCTAGCTTCGCAGGACTAGTAGTCATCTTACTAAAACCTTTAGTCCTTGTGCTAGACTTCAAGTGGGTTTTGTTGGAATATTGATGATTTGAAATAAATGTTATCTTGTCCAAGAAGTTGCTCCTTCAACCCAGTGGTGGGTTGTTGCTCTTGTATAAAGCTAATTCTGTGTAGCAAATAGAGGCATAATCGAGCTATTTGTTATACCATCGAGCTACTTTTGCCTTATAATATCAGTTCTAAGATAGGTTCATCGCAACAAACTTAGTGTGAGTGTTTTGTACTACACCCGCTTAATGCATAACAGTTAAATTGACACATATCAGCCTTGTTCATGTTTCTTTTTTTCTTTATATATATATATATATATCATTTCGTACGTGGCTTTTGAGATTGTTAGTGCTCCATTGTTCAATAGGTAGACATGTCGGTGGAATTACGGAGTGATAAACAAAATATTTACCTAGTTGGTTCGCCTATTTATCAAATAAATGGTGAAAAAATTACCCTCTAATCGACAAGTTCTCTCAGTTCCATTTTACAATATTCGCGAGGTTAAACTGACTGTTAGTGAAAGTGTAAATCTTGTGAATAAAGAGTGCATCATATATTGGGAAAAAGCGAGAATCCTAGCAAGGTCATTTTCTAAATGCTTAAAGAAACTTTAATGAAATATTTCTTAACTGCATGAAGAAACATGATATATATCATGTTTGGAGAGAGTTGCAAAAAAATTGTAAGAAAACTCAGGTTGCGTTCAGAAGTCGTGAAAACAATTTCAAAATTGATCTTGATAGTTTGTTTGATATTGCACATGCTGATGCTTTGGAGAGAATCAAAATAGAGGAAGGTAAATTATTTTTAATGAAACAGAGTGAGCCAGATCGACCAGGATGCTTGGGTGGTGTAGATAAAAAATTGGCGGAAAAAGAGGAAAGACCTAGACAACGACGATTGAAAGAAGATAAAAGGATCGTAAGACAGAGAATCACTAGATGCTGTAACTACTTCAATCACAAACAACATAGGAAGTCTAGAAGATTCGGACGAAGAATATATCTTTATTGCTGAAATCAGCTTACCGGACGTTCCCTGCCATAAACAAAATTCAAAAAGAGGTAGAAAGAATCTCATTACACCTAAACTAGTTGCAGCTTTAGATTGTTGCCAGTTAAGCATTAGAGACTCGGTTTACATTCTTAATGCGGTGTTAGAAGCGCTTCTTCTGAGCACCAATGATATCCTTATTAACAAATCATTTGATTAAGCGAATTCGTACTGAAACTAGAAAATCAAGGGCAGAAGCAATCAAATCTGACTTCCAAAACATCCATCGTCACAATCCTTTGCCCGGGTTGGATACCCGGGTTGGACAACTTTTACCCGGGTTGGATATACGAAGTTCAAAAGAAGAATGCTTGCCAGCTATTGCTTTGTTTCACGGTAGAGAATATCTTCTTGCAGTGCTGAAACTAGAAAGTTCTTCTGGAAAACATCAAGTAAGGCTATCTCAACAGCTCTCTTTGACTGGAATTCGTTCGATAACATACAAATAATGTGCTGGGACACAACAGCTTCCAATACTGGCTGTTTCAATTGAGCTTGTGCTATTTTGGAGCAAACTTCAGGAAGAGAATTGCTGCTTTTCGCCTGTCGTCATCGTGTTTATGAATTAGTCCAGATAAAACACTGGATGATTTTGTATCGGAAAAGAGCAAACAATTTTGATCACGACTCCTGATCGACGACAGTTTTTTTTAAACGAAGATGTATCTTCATAGAACAATAATGCTGCTTTTCTGGAAGCTAAAAGAAGAATAAATTGTTGGAGAGTTGTGAATGATACTGCTGAAACGGGTGTTAAATTAATGCGAGATCTTAATGGACTTGATGAAGTCCATGGCTGACGAAAAACAAAAATAGTTCTTGCTGCGCTGTGTGCAGGAGCATAGAAAATCGTATCCGGACTGTATAATAGAACTACTCTAAAAAGAAGTTACCCTAACTGATTGTTACTAAATTATATTTTAATTAAAATTAATGTTCATCTAACTGAACTTCTACTTTTGTTCATTCATTTTATAGCATGTATTGCTATTTGATTGTAGACCGAAAAATCAGGACAAAATAACGTTTTTTACTAAACTTTGAAGCTCGGTCGGCACTGGTTGCAATAATGCTAGAAAGACAAAAATTTTTGTTTGAGATGCATTTTGTATGCATCTTTGTACAAAAAATTTTGTATGCGTTTTGAAATTGCAAAAAAAAATAATTGTCATATAAGGGACACCCTAATATATATATATATATATATATATATATATATATATATATATATATATATATATATATATATTTATATACATTAGTACCTGGAGCCGTGCAGCGAAGGTGAGCAATAATTGTGTATGTATGTAGGTATGTATTTTTTCTCGAAAATGGCTCAATATTTCTTTTGGAAGAATTTGTATCCTGAGATATCATAGCTTGCAAAAACGATCTAAATAGGTCAGAAGTTTCGGAAAATTCACTAAAAGCTCCGATTTTAGAAAAAAAAGGCTCATGTGAGTGATGTCATTCTTATACACATTAGTATTGCAATGTCGTTGTCACACTTGTCGTACTTACGTGGAAAAACTGAAGACTTATGCATGGAGAAGTTTACATTAAATTGCTTAAAGAGCAAAAAACGGTAATTACAAAAATATTTGTATATATTTTAACAAGGGATTACCACAATTAAAAAAAAACTTTAAAAAAGAAAACTGGAAGTTTTGAGCCTGGTAGAAATCAGTCTTGGAAATCAGACTTGCTTCAATAATCAAATATCTTTGAAAAGTTCAGTATGAAAAGACATTAAATAGCTTAAAGAGGAAAAAACTGGTAATTGCAAAAATATTCTTGTATATTTTAACAAGAGATTACAAGAATTCAAAAACCTTAAAAAAAACATAAATATATATATATATATATATATATATATATATATATATATATATATATATATATATATATATATATATATATATATATATATATATATATATATATATATATATATATATATATATATATATATATATATATATATATATATATATATATGTTTATATTTTTATATATATGTAATTTGATTTGACTTGACGTGTTGTTTAATAACTAAACATAAATTTCTTAGCCTGAAGAAACATAAATGTCAGAAATGCAGCTTAGTTTTGTGATGAATCCTGCAAATTGCTTGAATCGGAACTAACTGAGCACTACTGAAAACTAATTTCATTAAAAGAAAATATAAGGTAATGCTGACAAATAACTCATCTGACTTCATTTGTGTAACACCCCTCACAATGAAAAAAATAAAGTAGATATGTATAATCTTTTCAGGAAAGGCACAAAGTTTCATGAAGCAAAAGGCTACCATTTTTCTGATGGGTATTGTGAAGGAGATGTTTTGGGTATGATGATCATTCTGCCTGATTCACATAACTGTGAGAAATATCGACCTCCGACTCATAAAGACAAGGTAAAGTATATTACTTGATAAATTTGTCCTGTTCTTAGCATGTTTTTTTTCCTTTCTTTCGTTTTTTTGTGGATTACTTGTTCTTTGGACAAAAATACGGATGTTTAACAATTGTCGTGCAGCAACTGTGTTAACTTGGCTTCATAAAATATAATTGCTTGACTAGTCGACTTTAGATGCAGGAAAAGAAGTTTAGGAGCCGATATCTTTTTCTCCGAAATCCTCAAAAAAAAATTTGCACGCTTTGTAGCTTTATACTATAATTTGATGTCCAATCGCTCTGACCCCATTACTTTTTAACCTACCGGAGGGTTGGTCTCCCCCTGGTGGGGGAAGATTAGCCTATCCACAAGTAGGGGGTCAAAGCGTGAAAAAAAGAGATAAATTTCACCCATTTACCGAAATAGAAGGTGAGTTTACTTAGAAACTCAGCCAGCTTCCAACAGGCAGGAAGGGGGGGACTGTGTTTCAACCCACGGTATGTTCTGATTAAAGAGCATTCTGCCAGTCGTCCAAGAGTAGACTCAGCATTCTTAAAGTGCTGGAATGATCCTCCCTCCCTGTCCCTCACATTCCAACAAGAAGTCGTCTTCCAAGGGGACAACCAAAAGTTCACATTTTATTCCGATTCATTCTAAAATAGACCGTTCCATAATATTAACGTTTTGTTAAAAAGCGTGTAAATTTCTTTCCAGCTTTATTTTACTCCTTTTATTCTTTGTTTTATACTATTTTTTATTGGTGTTCTTTTTTTAAGGGTTACTTTTTATCTTTTGACCATTAAAAATTATGATGCTAATTTATGACGTTGGCTTTCGAGTGTTGATGAACATGTTGAATCATTTACAGTTTGTCCAGAGGCTTATTACAACCATGATTTTCGGTTGTAATAGTTATTTCTATAAATAAAATATATATTTTACTTAAATAATTTTCGTCTTTCAAAAACTCTCACTGATGTTTTAACACAGAAATGACCCGTATATGCTTTTTTATTAGTGAGACGATAAAAACCGACAAAAAAAAAAAAAAAAATCATTTTCGTTTAAGAAGATATAGCCCCCATATTTATTTTTTAAGCCTAACGATGTCTCACTTAATTTAATTCCGGACTTGAAGAATGCTCATTCTTGTAATTGTTCTCACTTTTGGCTAAGAAATGATCTCAGACCAAGAATATTGCGATCTGTCTACTTGTTCTGATAAACTGAGCGTTATAAAACACCTGCCGAAGAGCCAAGGAAATGGCTCTGAAGAGTCAAGGAAGAATTTTAGAAGCAGCTATTTCATTAATTTAGGGAAGTGGACGAGTGCAATGCGGCATCATATTGTTTTCTCCTTTCTACCAATTATTTTCAAGGGATTTTTTTTCAGGAATTTGTCTTCTCATTGAATTTAAAACAAAAAGCTTGTTAATAAAAATGAAACTACAGCTTTAGTAATTTCCCTCGTAATTTTCCTTATTTTGCCCGAAAGAAAAATCATTTCCTAACCGAACTGTGTGTTTTTTTTTTCATTCAAAACGGTCACAAATTCCACGCCTATTGTGGAGGCAGTTTGGTGACAATGTCAAAATAAAAGTTGAAAAAGAATGCGTGGTTTGTATTGATTTTATGGGAAATGAGCCAAAATGATTGCTTCAATCCGTTGTGGCGTAACCTCATTAGCCTCCAAACCAAAGCTATTCTCTAGATAATTTGGTGTTAAACACCCTTTAACTAAATTCCAGACGTAACTCTATTTTTATTGCAAGAATAGAACTAAAATGTATTTCAGTTTGGTTTTCAAGAGGTCTTCAATCAGACTATCTCAAACTTTTCACTTGAAAATAAATAATATTTGCGAGTTCATTTTTGCATAGAAACGATAATATTCACCATGTACTGGATTTTCGTTAAGGTGTATTCAGACTATATCCTGTATCTCTCGATCCTGTTTTCATTTGAGTTTTCTAGGTTGAAAAGTCAAATTGAAATAACTTAAATGGCGAAGAACTTTATCTTGATTTCAAAAGCTAAACACGGCATGGAAAACTAAACATAGCTAGATAGATAAAATGATGACTAACCGTCAGTTTTCTTTTCCAGCCCCTAGTCAAATTTAAAAGCTACCTTTATTATGAAGAAAAAGATGGCACTGCCGAAGCACTGAAACTAGTTAAACCAATGGCAAAAAGCAAAATTTTATTTTTCAAAAATGGAGTTTGTCAAGGAGAGGCTTTTACCGACATCAATGATGGAACCTACTACCCCTGTATTTCGGTGTTCAAATCTGCCACTGTCTCTGTTAATTTTGGACCGAATTTTAAGTATCCTCCAGAGGGATACGATTATAATCCCGTAAGTATACAGGAAAAAAAAAACTAGAAGTCCAGTACAACTAGACGTGCATGATCTGCTTGATATAAATAGAGGAAAACATGAATTTAGGTTTTTTTGTTATTTTTCATACCTTTTCAACAAAACAAGTACAAAATCAAGCGAGGTCTGATATATAAAAATAATACTTTTGTCAGTTATTCCAAAGTAGTTCCTATGATAACAACAAACAAACTGTCCCAAATTCCCTTGATACTGTTGAGGTTATTCAAGTTTCCTAAAACTGAAAGCACAAACTACCGTTAATGTCTTTAAAATGAAACAATTATTTAATACACGGTGTGCTATTTAAAACACACGTAGTGCTACATGCTTTATATATATTGTGAATATGTTAAATTTAATGGAAGAAAGGTTAACATGGCTAGGCCGCTTTTTACAGATGAAGGCCAAGACCGAAGAATCAGGTAAACTAATCAAGTAATAATCAATGCAGAATCGTTTTGAAATTATTCCATTATAATTTATAATACCTTTGTCAGGTTTATGGTCTTAAGCTATGGGTCGGTACTATTTATGTTTTGGGCCAAAACAGAAAGGGCAAAAATCGGCAGTTAAACCACGGAACAGAAACTGAAACGGTGAAATCCGTTTTTCAATTTTTTTTCTTTTTTTTTTACTGGAAAACATAAACTTTTTTTTACTGGAAAGCGTAAACTAAATATTTACTTTCAAGTGACTTCACAGCCATTCATAAGAAATGCTTTCGTGTAAAGCGCCCATACCTAGTTAAATGCACTCTCACTAGGTACTGAAGTTGAAGACATTGAGAGGTGCATGTTTGCATTTTTATATAATTCAGGGTTGGTGTAAAAGTACAAAATTCTAGCAGATCAGTATTATTTCTTCCTAATCTTTTTCTCTCGCTCACGAAAACAAGAACTCTCTCGTCATATGCCCTAATAATATTTACTGCTACGTGGGTAATGATTAAATCGTTTTGTATTGATCGCATTTTGCCTCGAAGAGTTCATCCGTAGCCCAGTCGTATCGAGAAACTCAACAAGCATGATGTTTCCTTCGTCAAGAATCTCCGGTTATGTTTTGGTTTGTCCCTGCCTTAGTAATAGTGCCGTCAATAGGGAAAGATGTGGAGTTTAGTTAGATTTGAGCAAGTTCTTCTTTACTTCTCTGCTTGGAAATAAATTGCTAGACAACCAAGGAGATTGACCGATGATCTGACTCAATCTGTTTGTGTAGCTCATTTTGTTCATAAATTTCAGGTTCGAAAAAGCCAGCTCTTGTGAAGAGCATCTTATCAAACTTAGGACTGACTGAAAAATGTTTCTTGAGCTGAACAGCTAATAGTTTCTTCAGGCAATTGATTGACTCAGCCGTACTTCTAGTATCTCTAGTCTATAAAAAAGACTACATTTCTTGATCATCAAAAACAAAATCCCCTGATCATCAGCACAACGTTGCTTGCCGAAACATAATCACGCCCACTAGCTATCACTTTGCTTTATTGACAGCTTCCACGATGGACTACTCTCCTGTGAAGTTTGAATTCTCTGATTTTAGTGTAACGAACGTTTCGGTAGAAAAAGTCGCCTAATGGTTCGAATTTTATGGAAAATTTTTCGAACGTCTATGTCCTTTATGATGGATGAACTAAGATACATTGTATATCTTGCTGATAACTACAGAAAGATCGTGAAATTTGAAAGATACGTTCAGGATTTTAACCAGCATTCGTATTTGTACCAGTGCTGCTCCCACTGTCAATACTTTACTTGACACCCTCTTTTGTCTATGTACTTCTCACTATCGTTATCACAATCTAGATCATTTAATTCCGAGCTGTCATCAATCATTTCTGCAATCAGTTACCCAGTTTTTTTCAATGTCAGCATCTCTTACAATCAATTCAGGTAAGTCTTCTATGTTGTCAGCTGAATGTGAACTAGATACCGCATCATTTATACGCAGATCACTCAATAAGACTACCTGGTTTCTGCATTCACACAACTTAACGGCATTAGTCACCCTATTATTTAGGTTGTGTACAAAGCATAAGCTTCTATAATGTCACCGTCTCTGACAACCTTTACAGGATTAACTCCTGAATAAGTAATTATAATTTACGACTTTCCTCAGAATTGTGAACTTCTGGAGGCAGCTACAGATTGCACAAATACTGTTGGCGCTAGCGTGAGCAACTTTTAGTTTCTTAAAGGCAAGGATTCTATGCAGCAAAGCGAATTTGCCGTCAATACTTTTTACTACGTAATGAGCTGTATAACCTAGTAAGGCACACCTTGTTTTTGACCAGGAGTTGTGAGTTCAATTTACTTTCCAGACTTTCTTAAATTCAGCCCTAAGCTACTTGATTTTACTTTTCTTTGCTATAGCTAGATGTCTTGCAAAAGTACAAGTAGTTAGGCCAGTAAGACCCCTTTCAGTTTAAAAATTAGAGCCTGAACTCCTGTTTCTTTAAATATTAAAATAGAAAGCTTGTCGATGCCAATCGTTTTGCTCCGCAGCTTGTTCAGCTCCTGCTGCATTGTTGACTTATCACTTTTCTTATTTGCAATGCCTTCCACTTGAATTGGGGTGCTCTGAAATGACATGCTCGACATGGTGAACTGAGGCAAGTCGCTAACATGTTCCACCTTATGAACAGCACTTGGTTTAGGTTGCTTAATAATTTTGTGCTTGGCCATGGGGTGATCTTTAAACAATATTACAAACCCCTTCTTTGGCTTCACATCTTTTCTGAAGGAACTGTAAGTAGTTCCAGCTGTCCCTTATCCCTGTCCCCATGTTGCATCCAGGACTGAACTTTCTCTTATAGAGGATCCGCTTTAAGTTTGGAGCAAGAACTTGACGGAACGTTTAATGTCATATTTGGTGCCATTTATGAAGCATATGTATATGTACCTGCAAAGCATATTATTTTTAAGTACATAGAGCAGTGCGGAATCACTTCTGTGATTCCAAATGAAAGTAAGAAAAAAGAACAATTCAAAAAAAGCACTGCTTTTACAGTGTATAATTTTATTCCATAAGCGTCCTGCCAAATCCCGAGTTTGTATTGTTTCTCAGGTGTCCAGATGGGAAAAAATACACCTTTTGGTGAAAAATTTGCATCAATTTTTAGCCACGAGGAGGTAAAAATTTTTTTAAGCTGTGTAGATATGGTGGCAACATAGATTTAGGGAACATCCACATTCACAACAAGGACGTTTAGCAAATTTTGTTTCATTCTGAGCTCTCTCAAAGGGAGAGAAATGAAAATAATCTAATGTTTTTTTTTCTATTTTGTTCATTACAAGCACATTTCTTTTTATATCCTTTAAATTTCAGAGAGCACTATAGTGACTACCCCAAGAACCCTTAGAATATCTTTTTTTCTATACTTGTGAATGCTCCCCATAAGATAAATTGAGGAAAATAAAAGTATAATATTAGTAAAGCGTAGGGCCAGGACCTTGTAATATAGCGATAAGATTTCTTTTGCTGAAAGCAGTTGGACTAATTAGATAATCAGACAAAGCTGCTCCAACTAGCTTATTTACTGAAGTATATGATACGTGCAGGATAAAAAATATTTATTCACATTTCCTGCCTGGCTGTTTTACTGCAACATGCCCAAATTCATCATTTCATTGAAAATATTTAGCCTACTCCTTTTGTTAAACAGTCCCTTGATTATAACATTAAATCCTCTAATTTAAGGCATGACAGCTTTAATATTGGATTGACTTTCACGATCGGAAACCTTTCTTCAGCGCACATATAAGACAGCGCTATTTGCAATCAAAACACGCAAAATGAAGAAATACGGGTTTAAGAAAAACAGAAACTGTAAAACGCTACGAAACAAAATCGGACCAGAAACAGAAACGGAACTGAAAAAATGACTGCCTTTTTTTACAGTTTTTCTTTCATTTTCTCAAATATATATATATATATATATATATATATATATATATATAACAAACGGTAGGAACAAAATAAACAGAAACAGGGCCGATCTTTGTTTTAAGCCTAGGAACTGATATAATATATCGAATTAATGTTCTTTCTTTATGAGACTAAGAAAAGAAATAATAAGTAATATAACAGCTAGAGTCGCAAAGACGATCTTCCATTCTTTTCTTCTGATAAGCAAATTAAGGCAATCAAAATAGATTATTTTTTTCTAACATGTCCTTGGCGAAATTACAATGGGATTTTTTATTCTTTTACTATATGAGGTGCTATCAAACAGTCCCGAGTGTATTTGCTGCGAATTCTGTACTGTTTATGCATAAGGTATTTGTAAGGTTATTAGTCGTGACCATAATGAAATTGTTAGCAAGATGGCACCTTCAGATTAGCACCTGCTGCATCCCGTTTACAGCCTGATTTTGTAATCTCTGAATAATGTGGTTATCAGGGATGGCGAAGAAAAATTGAGCTAGTTCTTTCTTCTTTTAAAAAGCTTTTATTTCTCTTTCACAAACTAAATATTTTTCGTCGATCATATCTTCTATGATGCCTCAAAATGTCGAAGTCCATGATAAAATTCTGTTACTAATCTATTGTTTATAGGAACTATCCTTGTTAACGTAAAAGTCAATTGGGTGTTTTGACAATAAAAGGTTAAAAAAGAAGATAAAGTAAAATCGTTGAGCGAACCACATAGACATGGGAATAATTTATGATTCTTCAAGACAGTTTCACCATCTCTTTCGGGATCTGCTTTGTACTCATCAAAACGTACACGGAAACTGTAAAAACGCTAAGAAACATATATATATTTTCTTGGGGTTATACCGGATTTTTTTTTTCAGGTTTCAAATCGAGCTGACGAAGGGATTGTGGAACAAGCTGTGGCAGATATGCTTTACCTCGTTGAGAATGAGGGCAAACTAAGGCTTGATGTTTTTTAGGCTATTGCTTTTTTTTTACATTTTTGTAAAAATACATTTCACCTGTCAGATTGATTTTTTATTTCTTTTCTTAAGATCGTGAAGGTCAGAAATATGTTTCTTTTTCTTGATTTACGGTCCATTCATATATCAAGCATAGAAAGAAAAAATCAAAACCAAATGATGAAAGTCACAATTATTATGATATAATTACACAAATATTATATTATAATATGATCAAAATTTAGGACTTTCTAAACTTAGAAATCTAAATACCTCTAAAAGGGTACGCACTTGTAGTCTAGATAAAAAGTTGCAGTTGTAGCAATAGTTTCAAACTAGTTCATCCTACATTTTAGATAAATATTGTAGTCAAGGGTAGCAAGATACCGTAAAAGTATGTATATTTTACGATATTTTGCCTCATCAATGTCCTTACTTGAGGTTAGAAATCCGGGAGGTGGGTTTTCCGTGGTTCAAAGGTGCTGCCATTTGTTTTTGCAAACCATTTATGTTGATGATTTTAGGAAATATTTGTTATATCATTTGAAGCATTTGAGACTGGGTGTAAGAGTGGTATCACATGTTCCTCATATGTCACCCTTACTTTTTTTTTTATAAAGTTACCCATTCTCTTTGGGCTCAAACATTGAGACACCAACGTGATTAAAACTTATGGCTGTAAATCATTTTATGGGCTTATTATTTTGGTCTCGAGATCTTTATTTAGGATTGCTGTATGCATTAGGAAGCCTGGAAGTATATAGCACTGTAAAACATATATTTCCATGCCTAATTTAAAATCAATTGGGGTTGTTATTGTCTGCCTTTTGTAAGGTACTTTAATTCTTTCAGATAGGGATATTTTGTTTATTTTCCCAGCTCCGACTGTTAATGTATTGGTTGGGGACAAACGAGTGATATAAATATTTTAAAAAGTCATAGATCAACTGCAGAGATCATCTAGCAAAATAAACCGTAGAAAAAAATTGGGGAAGTTCGTCCCATGATAATCTTTTGGGATAATCAACACTGCTATAAGTGGATTTGTTTTAATCAAACAGTACGTAGAACAAACTGTAGTAAGGAGCGACCTGGCTCAATAGTAACCAAAACTCTAAAAAACGGAATTTTTATAACAATAGTTACATCAAAAGAATCGCATTTTAATGTTGATTTTAAATATACAAGTTTCGTTAAGTTTAGACTTACCCATCAAAAGTTAAGAGCCGGCGAAAAGAAAATTTGCCTTATTTTAGAAAATAGGGGAAACACCCCTAAAAGTAATAGAATCTTAAAGCCGTGATTAAGTGAACTGATGGAACTCGAAAATCCCATGTTAAATTGAAAATTTATATTTAAAAAGTACTCAAGTATTCATTGGCGGAAGATGCCGCTTTTAATATCAGGCCATAGCTTCTTGAAGATGCTACAAAATGTTTGAAAGGATTTTGCTCTATTTCCTCTAATTGCTTAGAAATCTTAGAAAATGTCTAGGTCTTTTTCACAAGTGTACTCGATAAAGGATATTGCTTTTAGAACAAAATCGGTACTATCATGAGCAGAAGACAATAACCTGTAAGATGATTGGAACCATTTTTCGATTTATTTTCCTGTTTTCTAACAGTCCCATAGAATATTTTCAGCTACCTGAAATTTTTACAAGTCGGTTGCCAGAAAGAATCGTTTCAGATCACCGATAATACCCCCAAGAGACCAAAATGACAAGCTGGTATAATCAGCTGCTTGTTAATAGAGTGTGAAATTTCCATAAATTATTTCAACGCAATGAAGAAACCTAGAAATGAGAAATAGTCAGGAGCCTTCAGTAAAGTTGTGCACACAAGGCCGAAATCATGGGGAAAATTAAATCAAAGCGAGGTATACATCTTAAAAGAGTTACCAAACATAGACAGCGCCTTTGTAAAAAGTATTTGGAGCTTGGTAGATGTAAATATCCAAAATACCTAATAATGCGGTACCCTGAAGAACTAGACAAGTCAAGAGATTTAGGTCAATCGACAAACCTTGAGGCGGAGCAGAACCCCGTTGCCCTACCAGATCGTGACTGGTGGTAGAAACTTGGATTGCGACGAATTGAAGGATTGCCGATGGATTTTTGATTCTGCATTTTTCGTGCGCGATCTAGAGACTTAAGTTTGGAAGCACAGGTGAGGAGGAAACAACCCGTAAAAATCATAGAACCTTAACGAAATTTACACCACCAGATTCAGCGTATCAGAGAATCCTAATGTAGTTTCAATCTCCTATCTACAATTAAACAAAAAAAAAAAGTTTTTTTATGTGAAAGTAAGAAGCGACATTAAAACTTAAAACGATCAGAAATTACTCTGTGTATGAAAGGGGCTTTTTCTCTTCAACGCCCGCTTTTTACGCTAAAGTTTTTTACTGTTTTAAAAAGTAGAGTTAAGAGAAGGAGTCAAGCTTTAGCGTAAAGAGCGGGGCGTTGAGGAAGAAAAGCCCCTTTCATATACGGAGTAATTTCTGTTCGTTTTAAGTTTTAATGTCGCTCCTTACTTTCATTTAAAAAAAAATTGTTTTTTTTTGTTTAATTTCTGGACGTCTTTGAATTAATGCATGGTTTGATCTTGGCTCTCCACATATAAATAATTAAAACGAAATTTGCATATTAATTTTTTGAGGCTAAATGGCTTTTTCACAGTTTTCATCGGAAGATTTTGAGAAAAAAGGAGCGAGGGAGGAGGCCTAGTTGCCCTCCTATTTTTGATTACTTAAAAAGGCAACGTTTACTTATTATTTTTACCAACGTCTTCGTAAGTAAAAAATATACGTAACTTACGAATTAAATTACGTAGCGAACTTCAATATTCGTATATTTTTATTGCGTATATGAGAGGGCTCATCCCTCGTTGATACCTCGCTCTTGACACTAAAGCTTAAATTTTGTCCCAATTCCTTAAGAATGACCCCTGAATCACAAAGGCCGTAGAATAAATAGTTGAAATTACTAAATATGCTTTAGCGTAAAGAGCGAGGTATTACGAGGAGGTAGACCCCTCATATGCGTAATAATTTCTGTTCGTTTTAAGTTTTAATGCTGCTTCTCACTTTCAGTAGAAAAAAAACTTTTCATGTTTATTTTTTCATTGTTTTTTTTAATAGTGCTAGAAAATCCTGCGCCCCCTCCATTGAAAGTCTCTTCCCCCATGAGAAGTTCCTCATGGAAAAATCCTCCCCGGTAACCCTCTCCCCTCAAATATCCCCCCAAACCAAAAAAATCCCCCTGAAAACGTATGTAGCCTACACTTCTTAGTAACCATTACTATATGTACACACAGGTCAAAGATTGTAACTTGCAGCCCCTCCAACGGGGACTGCGGGGGAGTAAGTCATCCCCAAAGACATAGTTATTGGGTTTTTCGACTATGGTGAATAAAATGGCTATCTCAGAATTTTGATCCGGTAACTTTGGGGAAAAATGACCGTGGGAGGGGGCCTAGGTGCCCTCCAATTTCCCATCACCCCTGGAAAAAAAAAACAAATAAACACGCATCCGTGATTTGTCTTCTGGCACAAAATGCGAAATTCCACATTTTTATAGATTGGGGCTTGAAACTTCTACAACAAGGTTCTCTGATACGCTGAATCTGATGGTGTGATTTTCGTTAAGATCGTATCACTTTTAGGGGGTGTTTCCCCCTATTTTCTAAAATGAGGCAAATATTTTCAGGCTCGTAATTTTTGATGGGTAAGACTATTCTTGATGAAACTTATATATTTAAATCAGCATTAAAATGCCATTCTTTTGATATAATTATTGGTATCAAAATTCAATTTTTTAGACTTTTGGTTACTATTGAGCCTAGTCGCTCCTTACTACAGTTCGTTACCACGAACTGTTTAAAAATGTGGAATTTTGTATTTTTTGTCAGAAGGCAGATCACGGATGCGTGTTTATTTGTTTTTTTTTTCCAGGGGTGATCGTATCGACCCAGTGGTCCTAGAATGTTGCGATAGGGTTCATTCTAACGGGAATGAAAAGTTCTAGCGCCCTTTTTAAGTGACCAAAAAAATCGGAGGGCGCCTAGGCCCCCGTCGCACGCTAATTATTTTCCCAAAGTCACCGGATCAAAATTCTGAGATAGCCATTTTATTCAGCGTAGTCGAAAATCCTTACAACTATGCCGTTTGGGATGACCTACTCCCCCACAGTCCCCGTGGGAGGGGCTACAAGTTACTAACACTGACCAGTGCTTACATATAGTAATGGTTATTGGGAAGTGTACAGATGTTTTCTGGGGCGTTTTCATTTGGTTGGGGGCAGGGGTTAAGAAGAGGGGGATATGTTGGGGGAACTTTTCATGGGGGAAGAAAATTTCCATGAAGGGAGCGCAGGATTTTCTAGCATTATTTAAAAAAACAATGAAAAAATAAATATGGCAAAGTTTTTCAACTGAAAGGAACAGAATATTCCTGTTATCATTTTCTTGTAAATATTAATTCCTGTAAATATTCCATAATAATTTCTGTTAAAAGGAACAGAAATTATTACGCATATGAGGGGCTCACCTCCTAATACCTCGCTCTTTACGTTAAAGTATTTTTAGAAATTTCAACTATTTATTCTACGGCTTTTGTTATTCAGGGGTCATTCTTAAGAAATTGTGACAAATTTTAAGCTTTAGCGTGAAGAGTGAGGTACTGACGAGGGGGTGAAATCCTTAATATATGCAATAAAAATATGAGAATACAGAAGTTTCTTTACGTAAGCTAATTTGTAAGTTGCGTATATCTTTAACTAATAAAATTTATTTTTACTTAAATTTTAAGTAAAAAATTTAAAAAGTTTTTAAAAAAATTTTACATCTTAAAATTTTTATTTTACTTTAAATAATAAAATTTAATTTTTACCCAGCCAAATATATTACTATTTCTCGGCTGAAACATCTCACCAAAGGAAGCTGTCAATCAAAACCTTTGACAAGACTTGATAATTGGTGCTATTTGAAGTTTTGACAACCAACGGTCTCTAGAGAATTAAAAGACAGAAGGCTAACCTAACTTCAATTTTGAAGCTCGATGTTTTCAAGTTCACTTAATCACGGCCTTAACAAAAATCACATCATCAGATTCAGCGTATCAGAGAGCCCTACTGTAGAAGTTTCAAGCTCCTTTCTACAAAAATGTGGAATTTTGTATTTTTTGCCAGAAGGCAGATCACGGATGCGAGTTCATTTGTTTGTTTTTTTCCCAGGGGTGATCGTATCGACCCAGTGGTCCTTGAATCTTGCGAGAGGGCTCATTCTAACGGAAATGAAAAGTTCCAGTGCCCTTTTTCAGTGACCAAAAAAAGTGGAGGGCACTTAGGCCCCCTCCCACGCTAATTGTTTTCCCAAAGTCACCGGATCAAAATTCGGAAAGCTTTATTCAGCGTAGTCGAAAAACCTTGTAACTTTGACTTTGGGGACGACTTATTCCCCCACAGTCCCCGTGGGAGGGGCTACAAGTTACAAACTTTGACCAGTGCTTACATATAGTAATGGTTATTTGGAAGTGTACAGACGTTTTCAGGGGGATTTTTGGTTGGGGGGGGGTTGAAAAGAGGGGGATATGTTAGGGGAACTTTCCTTGGAAGAAAATTTCCTTGAAGGGAGCGCAGGATTTTCTTGCATTATTAAAAAAAAAAACAATGAAAAAATAAATATGAAAAAGTTTTTTCAACTGAAAGTAAGAAGCAGAATTAAAACCACTTAAAACGGACAGAAATTATTACGCATATGATGGGCTCACCTCCTCCTTATACCTCGCTCTTTACGCTGAAGTATTTTTAGTAATTTCAACTATTTATTCTACGGCTTTGGTGATTCAGGGGTCATTCTTAAGAAATTGGGACACAATTTAACCTTTAGTGTAAAGGCGAGGTACTGACGAGGGGGTGAACCCCCTCGTATACGTAATAAAAACATGAGAACACAGAAGTTTGTTACGTAAGCTAATTTATAAGTTATGTATATCTTTTACTAATAAAAATATTCGTAAAAAATTTAAAGTTCTAGTTGCCTTTTTAAGTAACCAAAAACTGGAGAGCAACTAGGCCTCCTCCCCCGCTCCTTTTTTCTCAAAATCGCTCGATCAAAACCATGAGAAAGCCATTTGGCCCAAAGAATAAATATGCAAATTTCGTTTTAATTATTCATCTGCGGAGAGCCAAAATCAAAACATGTATTGATTCAAAAACGTTCAGAAATTCAGAAGTTTTTTTAACGGAAAGTAAGAAGCGACATTAAAACTTAAAACGAACAAAAATTACTTCGTATGTGAAAGGGGCTGCTTCCTCATCAACGCCACGCTCTTTATGCTAAAGTTTTTACTGTTTTAAAAAGCAGAGTTAAGAGAAAGAGTCAAGCTTTAACGTAAAGAGCGGAACGTTGATGAGGAAGCAGCCCCTTTCACAAACGAAGTAATTCCTACTCGTTTTAATGTCGCTCCTTACTTTCCGTTAAAAAACTTGTTTTTTTTTATAATCCATAGTTAAAACCAAAAAACTCCGTAATTGTGTGGGATTTTGGGCGTCAAAGAAGGTGGAGCCAGGTTCCAAAAAAAAAAAAAAAAAAACAGCATTAGTAGTACATTATTAAAGAGAAAATGAGGATTGAAGTGATTGGCAAATCATAGTTACCTCAACAGATGTATAGGTGAAGCTCTTTTTTCTTCTTTGTGATACCAACACAGTCTACCGTGGGTTTTTAAATAAGGTGACATACTGGGTATTACCTTGAGCTTTTACGCCATTTTCTAGAAGCCGTCTTGGAAAAAAGAGCTTAGACTTAAAAAGTCCTGGATCTTGCACAATCATATCGCACTTTGTCAGCAAAACATTACATTGCGTTGCATTGCCAACGTATGCGCCACCTTTCTTTTCTTTATTTCTTTCAAAAGATAAAGAAACTATGGGAAGAGGTGTGTTTTGGACACCTAAAGAAGACAAAGGGAGAATTGCTTATTGATATGAAAATGACACTGTAAATATCCTTATATGAGGGCCTTGTGAATTAGAAAGGACGTAAGCACAAGTATATTACCGCTTATTAAAAGTACTTTCAAGGCGGCTATACATAACTTACAGGCAAATAAATAATTGTTTATCAAACTTTGCTAAAAGAAAGAAAAAGATTCAATCCTATGAAGAAGAACAAAAAAAACTTTGTTAAAAACCTTGGAACCAGCATGCTGCTAGAGCTGCCAATTTGTTTTCATCTTCTGTATAATATCCTATTATGGTTATTATTATATTCTACCAACTCTGCTATTGAAATAAATGAACCAAATGTCTAAAAGTCAATTAATTCCACCTAAATACTGAAACATCTAATTCAGCATTACGCCATCTTGACGCTAGAAATCTTCGACAAAAAAAAAACATAAACTTTGTATATATTCGAATATAATTTATCTCCCTTGATTAGCTTTCTAGCAAGAAAA
This sequence comes from Artemia franciscana, assembly GCF_032884065.1. Taxonomy (NCBI): domain Eukaryota; kingdom Metazoa; phylum Arthropoda; class Branchiopoda; order Anostraca; family Artemiidae; genus Artemia; species Artemia franciscana. Next base: position 32,798,473 of record NC_088872.1, on the reverse strand, counting down.
AAAATGAATAGTAAATCGTTTACAAATGAATTACTCATGCAATGAATTGTCTTTGAATAAATTTTGATTTTCAGTATGTAGAAAGAGAATTTGGCCACTTAGCATAATTTTTTTTAAGAGAGAAACAACTCGTATGATATTTTATCATATCTAAAAAACATGGGAATTAACGTAAATTCTATTGGCTCATGTCAAAACGAAACACGGACAAAATTTTTTAGCCACATCCAGAATAAAGCTGTATTTTTAAACTCAACATAATAGAGGATTGGCGCTATAAGACGTGAAAAATTCTGCACTTCTTAACAGCATGACAAAACAACAAATATATTTTCTTTTGACCAGGTTTCATCACAAGATGTCCGGAATTCAATTTTACACCAAAATTTAAATAAAGTAATCCTTATGATTTCATACCACCACGAACAATCACTGTTTTTCCTGAAGATCCAATTTGTCACTAGCTTCCTCAATATTCTCCATTTATTTAGTGCAGTATTTATAACATACATTCATAATTGTACATTTAATTGTCTACAATATTTCCAAGATAATAAATGATTAGTTAATAGGGTAAAAGGAAAGAAGTTCAACACCACTAAGTATCTTCAGAAAGTTTTTCACTGCCACAAAAAGAAAAAAAAACACGTCTTTTTTCCACAGAGCTCCATTATAGTAGCTACTCACTAACTGTTTAATAGTAAATAATTCAAATAAAGTCGCGAATCCTACAAGAAATAAGACATTCCAGGATGCGATTCAAATAACATTCACTGATTCCTGCCACCTCGGCGGGCCTGTTGTGGATTACGAGGATAGTCTCGTTCACGTCTCTCCCCACGCTCGCGAGAATAACCGTCTCGTCCATCTTGGTCTTCTTGACGCTGATAGTCACGGGAACGCTGCCCATCACGATCTCTATTTCCACGATCCTGAAAATGAAGACAAATTATTTTCAAGAAATTACAAATCTTACAATTTGATTCAGATATCTAACTCTAATAGAAACAACTTTGAACATTGCTTCCTGTTAAAAAATACCAAGTTGTAGCTATAACTGCAACTAAGATAACTAAAATTTCAGACATTAAATTTTTTCGTCCAACAAATATAAAAGATTACAGGTGCTTAGTCTCAAAAGAAAACTAACCAATTATATTCAGTTCTTGAAATTATTTCATTGTAATTTGGAAGATTATCAAAATGATAGATTCCCCCCCCCCGTCAAAACCTGATGGCATTGAGATCCATGAATAACAAGTACGACAAAAAATTGACTTGACCACAGTTCAATCAAGTGGACCATTTTTCCCTTTATGTCACAATTCTCATGCACTAGAAACTAGAGCATCCTTTTTTGAAACATTTGAATAGAAAAGAAAGTCGAAGCCAGTTGTAATGAGTAATACTACCTAAAATATCATTAATTATAGTGACAAATCTTTATTTTCTCTTCAAAGTGTATTACCCTTACCAATCTTTTGTTGCATTTAAATTAGGGTTTTTCTTATAGTTGACCATCATTGCTTTAACAGATTTATAAGCCACTTGCTTTAGTTTGATTGATTCCACGCTGCGTAATCAACTTCAAATCTGGTGAAATACATTTTTAGGGGCTTAAATTCCAGTAAAAAGGACACAGGAGGACATGAATATCAATTAATCCCCTTGTAAGGAGTGCTTAATCAGATACTGACAAATTTTATATTCTTAGCCTTTAGCAAAAGGTATATTGGACTACAATTACTTGAAAAGTAAGTAAGAGTTTTTCCTATAAACTGCAATTTTTTGCCAAGACCGAATTCACTGTTTCAAAGATTGCTCGGGGTCACAATGCAAAAGAAGAAGAAGAAATAAACTGCATGCTTAAACTAATATTTCTCTAAATGTAGGTGAAACGTGACTGGAATTTCTTTGCCTTGTGTCATGGAATGAACAGTTGTGATGGGATTGGTGGCACCATTAAATAGACGAACAGTTTGTGGCAGCTTCTAAAGGCTATTCTCTAACGCAGTCCATTATAAGTGAGTGGGCTGATAAGTTTTCAATTAATATCAAAGTAGTTATGGGTGACATTAAAAGAAATTTTTATGGTTGCCACAAGGGCCGTTTCGAGAACGCCATTACTATTCCATGAACTCAGTCGTTTGACAGTTTCAGCCCTACAGGTCCAAATTTATAGTGTGTATTTTAGGGTATTTGCGTACTAGATTGCCAAGACAGTAATGTAATATGCTGCACTTAAATTTGGACAAGTGCTTATTGAATAACAGGGACTTGGGTGTGTGTGGCTCTGCTTGATTGGTGAGATTAAAACATCGAGGAAGGTCGCAATTGACTTCAAGCAAAGTTTGTATACTCTAGTTGGCCATCTTTGATTCTCTGTTGGACCCTATTGACGATATTTGCATGGTATCGGCTTCAATTTTGTTAAAGACACTTCCAACGTATCCGGTTAAAATTTTGAAACAGCCATTTTGTTCAAAATAGTCCAAAGATCAGATAATTACGGCTCCGGGGTTTAAAACCCCACTTCCAGCCCCAAGGGACAAGGGATGCAAGAAATCCAAGTTGCCCATTGTTAAGATTAATTAAAAAAAATCTTTCCGAAAAAGAAGCTTTTCAAAGCAAAGTAAAGAGTCATATTAAACTTAAGACCAGCAGAAATAAATTCCTACGATAATTCGAACTGAAGATAACCAGATATTACTATTAAAGAAAAAAACGATGCACATTCGATCAGCAATTGAGGGTTCTAATCCTTTTTTATAAGTCAAAAGTGATTGAGGACCAACCAGCCCCTGTCTTTAAACTGTTTTTTATATCTGGTTCTTTTGGCACCCCTTAGGAAATCTGATCGACATTTTGAGGTACTTATTTTGTACTTTCTTCGAGGCTGCTCAATTTTGCGTAATGGGGGATTTTCCATTGGGGGAGTGGGATGCCAGCTCCCCTGATGGTAGATGCTGACCCCAATAGTTTAGGATCTTATCACCAAATCAGCCTCCCATCCTGCATAGGAAAATGTTTGCAAGAGCACCATAAATGTATCTTTTTAATAGTACCTCGAGCCACATCAGTGGTTGGCTTACACATAACGGTTTTCGTGGAAAGCAATATAAAAATGTTAGACCGTCTTATTGTGCAGTACCAAAAGTGCGTAGAGCTCCTGTCCCAAGGGCACAACTACCGCCTTTTCTCCTTTGCCATCGCAAAAGCCGTTTGACCGCGTATGACAAAAGAGGCTTCTACGTAAAACGAAAGAACATGGAGTTGGTAGTTGGCTATTTCAAGTGCTCACTGACTTTCATGTCAGGGTTTATTATGAGTTATTCTTGACAGTTGCATTTCAAAATAACATCCAGAATTATTAGGAGTCTTTCAAGGAAGTATTCTTGGACCTACTATTTTCCTGGCGTTCATAAACAACATAGAGGATAAACTTGCGCTAAACATCCCAATTTATTAATGAAACGACAACAATGATTTCCATAGTTTGGGACAGGTATTCCATCGTACCCCATAAGAAACGCCAAACCGACTTGTAGTTTTCATTGGAATTTTTCAGGTTTCTTTCAAATGGTCAAATGTCCTTAAGTAGGAACCGTCCGGGAATTAATTTTGCAATTTTTGTTCTCTCCTTGATTTTATAATTATCTTTTTCTCCTTTTTTTTTCTTGAATAACAGTAAATACACATATCCTTTCTTATTATTTTTAAAAGACGTCTATCCTTAACAAATTGGCTTATAACATTTGATATTTCATTTGTTTATTCTAAATTAAACATTAAAAGAACATGAAAAATAAAGTATTAAATTATCTCATTGGATAACCATTCATATTTGATGAATAATGCACAGATTTACGAATTATTTATAAGTGTCAGGCTAAATACCCGTTATTCCCTACGGGCTGCATAGGCCCCACTAGTGGGGATTGGCAATATTATGATGGGTCATGGGCAGGGGGTGCGCCCTTCGTCTGACTATACTTTAGAGCCTTATTTTTGAAAAAAAAAAGTTTTTCATGTCAGGATTTTAGAATTACCTAGGTGGGCATGGTCCAAAATCGGTTGGGAGCCACTGCCCTATACAAAAACATGATCTTCTACAGCATACTTGCACCTAATGATTCCATTTTTTTTTTTTTTTTTTGTGAATCGGCACAAAAATTATATGCCAAACATAATTTCTTGCTATTTATCAACCAAAATGTCCAAATGCATCATGTCAAGAATTAATAATATTTAAGACACCTCAAATAATTTGTAGATTGCCACCAAACACCAAACAATCAACTGTAAAACAATGGTTGGGGCAGAGGCGTTACACGTGGGAAAAGAGGGCACCCCTCCCAGTAGTCTATTACAGTCACCTGGTAAGGAAAAGAAAAAGAAGAGTCAGAGCGGCCTGTCTATTCAGCCTGGAAAATTCCACTAGGGCTATCAAGATGATCTCAAAATGTTTTCTATTTCTTTTATACATAAACTTAACATACAATGCTTATTTTATGTGTTGTTCGAAAAACTAAAAAATATCCCTTCTCTAAAAAAGTTCATGCCTACGTAGTTTTCAACTCTTTCTGGTGCTAAAACCACCCATATACGAATTAGGTTGACATTGGACTAGCACGCGCTTAGGAAGGGGACCAGAGCCTTCCCACTCATTTAAAATCAAAAGTTGACCCTTCTTCGTTTTGGATCAAATAGCGAATAGGCAGAAGATGCTGGGGTGAAAAGTCGACATTGTCATTGGAATAAGTTGATTGGCAGAGGACCACGGCAAATTAAAAGAACATTTTCAAAGGCAGTCCTTATACTAAAATCGACTCGTTGGTATTTCAACCGTTATTTGTACCAGGCATGTATGCGGAAACTTAGAGGGCTCACATTTGGGAAGGGAGTGAAAACACAAAACGAAGTACAAACAAGCTGATTACATGGAAAATAAAGAATCGGAGAAGACCGTGTTTTTTTAGATTTACGAAGGATCCAAGGAAAGAGGCTGTTCACTAGGTCACCTGGTTTATATTTTGGAGCATTAAGTGGGGTAGACTTTTGCCACACTTAGTACTGTTCTACTACTCATAGCACACTTCCCCCACGCGCTGTAGTTCGACTCCACCATTTTACGTCACATGACGCTCTGTGTCACAATTTCGATGGGTTCGATTTTTGGAAACTCCACTTCTGAACCAATTTTCACCAACTGATCAAAATTAGATTTCAAAACACTTTCACTTCAACATTAATTGGAGCTATTTGTGGAAAAATAGCCCTTAGACTCCATTAGAAGACACGATCATGAAAAGCAAAAACAAAGTTTTTGAAAAAAGAAAAGAATGATATTTTATTCCAATCTTCAAATACAAAAGGGGCAAAATAATTGGGTATCAACATTAAAGTGTTACAAACCAAAATCTTAATACAGTAATTTGTTGTTGTTTTTTTCACGTTAATTTTTTAGGCGATAAAATAACAGCAAGAATTATTAATGAACCCACGCTGTCTACTTGAGATGGCCACTAGAAGAAAACTTTCGAAATTCTTTATTCTTTATTAAATACCATTACATATTTTGCACCACAATGAAAAACAAGAGCTAAGAGCTCATATGACACTAGTGACAAGGCCGGAAGAGCCAAGAGCTCATATGGTATGAACTCTAGCAAAATTCTAAGAATCAATAGATTGCTTTAAAAGGAAATCAGAGGCTTAATGCCAGTCGGGATTTAAAATAAGAGCTCTGAGTCACGATGTCCTTCAAAATATCAAAATTCTTTAAGATTCGATTACCCACTCATAAGTTATAAATACCTTATTTTTTCTAATTTTTCCTATCCCTAGTAATTTTTCCTCTCCTTGTAAGAACATAAAGTCATGGTGTGTCCATTGACGCAGTGTTTTGTTTTGGGCAACAACCGAGAATACCTCATTAAATCCCCAACAATCCCATTCCATTCGTCCCTGCACCTTAGCAAGCATTGGGAACAAAAACTAATTTTGAAGTAAAAAGTAGGGGCTTAGGGAAGAGACAGCCCTCTCACAAGTTGAATAATTTTTGTTCGTTTTAAGTTCTAATGTTGCTCTTTTCTATTTAATTTAACTTTAACTAAAGAAATGTTTTTTCAATTCAATTTTTGTTCGTTTTAATACCGTCTGTAGGGTTAACAGAAATGTGGGGAGGGATACAACCCCTCAAATTCGACTATTTAAATCAAAACTTAACATTTGCAGAACAATGTTTAGAGGAAATGAACTCATTTGACCTATTCACTTTTCGAAGTTTTAATCATCCAAAATAAACCATCGGCTGCCCAATAAGAGGATGTATCTATATATATAAAAATAAGTTGTCTGTGTGTCGAGTGACGTCATGTTTGTGTGTCGACTGACGTCATATTTGTCGACTGACGAAATTACAGACCGGAACATCGGGACACAAATGACGACCGGGACATAGGGAATATAAATGACAACCGGGACGTAAGGAATGTTCGATTAGCAATCACCATCAACAAAGCACCGGGACACAAAAAGTGACGACCGGGACACAGGGAATATAAATGACGACCGGGACACAGGGACACAACTACAACGGGGACACCGGGGGGCACAGGGGGATATATAAATGACGACGGGGACACAGGGAATATTCGATTAGCAATCACCATCAACAAGGCTCAAGGGCAATCATTAGAATAATGAGGTATAGATCTGAAAACAGATTGTTTTTCCCATGGACAATTATATGTTGCATGTTCAACAGTCAGTAAACCTGACAATCTATTTATATGCACAGACAATGGGACAGCCAAGAATGTTGTATATTCGCAAGTTTTACGTGGTTAAAAACATATATATCTATCTATATTCACAGGTGGGGCACAGGGACACAACTACAATGGCACGTAACTAATATGGCGCGTAACGACTTACGCGCGCGGGGGGCTTGGGGGGGAGCGCGAAGCGCTCCCACCAATTAGGTGTTGGGGTGGCGTGAAGCGCCACCCCAACTCTGAACTCTGAGACACGATATCCTTCTACATATCAAATTTCATTGAGATCCGGTCAAGCGTTCGTCAGTTAAAAATACCTCATTTTTTCTAATATTTCAGAATTAACCCTCCCCCCCCAACTACCCCAAAGAGATCTGATTCCGGTTTTGTCAATCACGTATCTAGGACTTGTGCTTATTTTTCTCACCAAGTTTCATCCCGATCCCCAAATCTAAGCGTTTTCCAAGATTTTAGGTTCCCCCCTCCAACTCCCCCCAATGTCACCAGATCTGGTCGGGAGTTGAAATAAGAGCTCTGAGACACGATATCCTTCCAAACTTCTAATTTCATTAAGATTCTGATTAAGAAGTACCTCATTTTTTCTAATTTTCAGAATGACCCCCCCCAACTCCCCCAAATAGAGCGAATCCGTTCCGGTTATGTCAATCACGTATCTAGGACTTCTGCTTATTTTTCCAGACAAGTTTCATCCCGATCCCCCCACTCTAAGCGTTTCCAAGATTTTAGGTTCCCCCCTCCAACTCCCCCCAATGTCACCGGATCTGGTCGGGAGTTGAAATAAGAGCTCTGAGACACGATATCCTTCCAAGCATCAAATTTCATTAAGATCCCATCACCCGTTCGTAAGTTAAAAATACTTAATCTTTTCTATTTTTTTTCGAATTAACCGGCCCCCCCACTCCCCCCACAAATTGTCAAATCGAGAAAACGACTATTTCTAATTTAATCTGGTCCGGTCCCTGATATGCCTGCCAAATGTTATCTTCCTAGCTTACCTTGAAGTGCCTAAAGTAGCAAAACCGGGACAGACCGACAGAATTTGTGATCGCTATATGTCACTTGGTTAATACCAAGTGCCATAACTAGTTGCTTTGGTCGGAAATTTCCTTTAGAAGATGTCCTAATCAACCATGCAAACAGTATTGTGAATAAGTACGAGAATATGACGAAAATAAGCTTTAAAAACAAAGTGAATGTTAAATATTCTTTACATCAGAAAAAAGTTCATCATAAACTTGGACATAATCAAAACACTGCCAAATGCAGCATTCATTAAATCAAGTAAATTTGTATCAAAAAGTTAAACATAATCAAAACTCTGTCTCATTCTTCTCCAGAGTGGGGCAGCAAGGAGATTTTTCCATCAATTTCAATTTAATCCTTGCGGGTAGAAATATCAACCTTAAACCCCAACTAGAAGGACTAACTCCCCCGTCATAACAAGATCCACGACATCTCCTAAATTCTTCTATCTCCGTCGTTGGAAAATGACACTGACTATACTCAGTCAATTAATTAACATCAAATAATTCATACAGGGTAAACCCCCTAAATAACCCCAATTGGAAAGATAAGCAACATGTGTGTACATACGAGTCTAAGAGTAAAGGTCTTGGAACTCCTCTATGGTCCTTCATTTACACGGAATATCAATCTTTGCATGATTCAACTTACACCATGCATGACTTGAAGAAGCGGGATCCTGACGCTATCTTACTTCACACTTTAGGACGATTAAAGTCCGTGTTGGATAGTGGAATCAGAAATTAAATTCAATCATTGACTAAATTAATAACTCATTTTGAAATACATTAATATTTGATCATTCGTGATTATATCATGAATCTCAGTGTTTTTGATGATTTTGTGTCTTTTCATGATTTGTTCTCAATTTTTATTGCTCTGCTTTTGTAAAATAGTATGTAAAACTCAAATCATTGTTATTATTATAACTGAAAAGTATGAGCTTTCAAGGAATTTTATATAGTTACAAATTCGCATTCCCTAAGAAGTCCCTCAATTGGAAGAAATATAGCATTCCCATATGCGTAAGTATAGGGTTTGTAGCGACTTGCGACAAAGGTGGAAGGAACAGACATGGTTGAGCCATACAACCATAAATGCAGCAAAATGTTATGCAAATTGTTTTTTTTTGGTAATCTAATTTTATGAAGCTTTAACATGGCCACTTCACTACCAGGTGAATCAACGTAGCCTCGATCCTTTGGATCACAAGACTGCAGCACGACTAGAACTCCTTCCCATTCACACTGCACCTAAGAATAAATATACATTAAGTGAACCTTGGGTGATTTCTGTCAAGAGAAAATCCCTCCAGCTTTAAATTGTGCCAATAGAAGAATTTGGCCAATAGAATATATTTTCAATTTTGCGGGAGGGTTTACTTTTTGAACAGCTGGAAATCCTCAAATTAAAATTTACTACTTTAGAATCCAAATCTAAGTCTTAGATTCAAACGTTTAAATCTAAACCTAGAATTTTAATCAAATCTAAAATTTAGTAACTTCTAATTCTTCTTTTTGTGGATCAGATGGTTTTTGTAAAGCTAAAATTTAATCTGTTTGAATCAATTAGTTTATATAAAACAGGATATTGGTGAGTGGAATTCGTTCTGTAGAACGAAACTTGCATGAAATATGCAGGTATAATAATGTGGAATTTTAAACCTGTAAATTTGTAGCTTGCAATTATATATCTTGGGTTGGGATGCTTTCTCTAAGCTCATAAAAATAAATTAAATTATAGCTTCCATTCAGTTTTTTTTTTTTTTTTAGTTGAATGCTTTCTGCAAGATACTTTATTTTTTGCGAGAAAGATGCTTTGTGCAAGACATGACTCCATAAATATCAATTGTATTTTTACACTATTTAAACAGAAAATGTTACAGCTCTTGATGATATTTGGTATGTGTTTGATGCTTTTTGTAAAACAAGAATTCCATATATTCCTGATTTTTTTTTTTGGGGGGGGGGGGTTGGAAGTTTTTCACACATCTAAATTTCAATTTTTTGCTTGGTGGATTTTTCTGAAAAACTAAATTCTTTAATTTTGATGGACAAGCTCCCCCCTTTCTAATTTAGAATAGTATTCACAAATATTTGATATATTGTAGTTATTTTCGGTGGGTCAAATGCATTCTTTAAACGGGATATTTCTCAAGCTTTAAATTGTAACTTAAAATAGTTATTTATGGGATAATTTTATTATCTAAGGCTTAATGCTTTCTGTAAAGCCTTTGAAACTCAACTATGCGTTGGAACATTAAAACAAGAAATCAAGATTGTAAATGCATTTTCTAGGGGTTGGAGGATTTTTTGACAGTTTTGCAAACATTAGAGAAACTATTTCCTCTCGGTTTCACGTTTTCCACGCCAATAAATTGTTTTATAAAACCCTTACTTAGCTAAAAACCACTAATCACAAAAAAGCGTAAAACTACAGAAGCAATGATGTTGCTTCAAAAGAAAATTAGATACCATTCGTTTTGATATTCAATACAATTGACGAGTATCTTACTGAAATTAAACATAAAAAACAAGTTTTTTTTTCAATCAAAGTAAGCAGCAGCATTAAAATTAAAAGGAACATAAATTAGTCCGTATACAAGGGGGGCTGCCCCTTTCTCATCCCTCGCTCTTTACGCTAAAGTCTTGAGAGTTCTTTAAAATTGCTTCCCATTTAAATTTAACAGCCTTTGGGTTTCAGGGGCATTCGTAAAGAATTGGGATAAAAAGTCTAACTTTACAGCAAAGAGTAAGGGATAAGGAATGGGCAGCCACCCTTATACATGAATAATTTCGGTTTGGTGTAAGTTTTAATGTTGATCATTACTTTGAACTGGAAAAACCTTTTTTTAATTTCATTTTTAATTTTTTTCAAAATCATGCCAGAAGATCCCCATCCTCCGTAAAATTTTCAAAGTAAAATTCATCCCGAAAACTTTCCTCTTTACACAAAATTTCCCCTCCCTACCACCGAAACTCCCATCCAAAAAAGTTCCGTATATTTCTCAATAAAAGATGGCCTACTATATGTAAACAATGAGAAAATTGCAAAATTAATAGCCTTTGTCCCAGGGGTTGTGGGTCGTATTGTCATTCCTAGGAGCACAGTTTATTGTATCTTTAAACTAGGCTGAACTAAATGGTTAGCACAACATTTTTGTAGACGGAAACTTTAAACCGCCATAGTACGGTTCTTTGATATGTTGAACCAAATGATGTAATTTCCATTGAGATTGCTAGACTTTTTGAGGGTATTTCCCCTTTTCTTTTCAAAAATCGGACAAATTTTCTCAGCCTCGTAGCTTTTCATGGGTAATACTAAACTTAATGAATTTTATATTTGGAATCAGCATGAAAATCAAATTCTTTCGAAGTATTAATTTTTATCAAAATTCCTTTTTTAGAGTTTCGGCCACTATTGGGTCGAATCGCATCTAATTTTACAGTTTGTTAGTTCTGAAGGTATATGTAGGTGATCAAACAGTTCGTGGTAACGAACGGTAGTAAGGAGCGACCCGGCTCAATAGTAAACGAAACTCTAAAAAAGGAGTTTTGATATTAAAAGATACATCAAAAGAATCGGATTTTCATGTTGATTTTAAATATATAAGTTTCATCAAATTTAGTCTTTGTCATCAAAAGTTACGAGCCTGAGAAAATTTGCCTTAGTTTGGAAAATAGGGGAAAAGACCCCCTAAAAGTCAAATTAACGAAAATCCGTTTAACGAAAATCACACCATCGCATTCAGCGTATCAGAGAACCCTGTTGCAAAAATTTCAAGCTCCTATCTACAGAAATGTGGAATTTCGTATTTATTGCCAGAAGACAGATCACGGGTGCGTGTCTTGGCCAACTTTTGCAATAAGGTCTCCTGCAAGAGGTGACATCGTGGAGAGGGATCGAATTGATCCCTGGCCGGAGGTTATCATAGAACTCATCTTTAATGTCACCACCTGCATCATTTGCATATGTATAGCACATGATCCACGACGATTTAGCATGATTAGAAGTAAATAATGCATACAAAATTCTCTCATTGGTTGGTTTCTATGGGCAGAGAGATTTGTAGCTTTTGGACCTAATATTGCTGTTTCTCCGGAAGTGACCATCAATTTTTCCAGTGTAAAGGACTTTAAACATCGCGTGGTCAATGCTGATTTTCTTCTCGCCACAGCCTTTTAATCTTGCTTCCAAGACAAAACTATATCAAGTTTAATCTTAAACAATTTATTCTCATTCCAAATCTTGTCCGGGAGCTTGCATGAGCTGTCGTTATCCTTTATCCCAAGAACGTACCCCACCATCTCAACCTTTATCTCATTACAGCCCGAGAAAGCGGAATTGACCACACTTTTCGTACAGTCTACTGTTTGAAATACGGCAGGTCAGCCGGGTACCCAGAACAATCTTTAGACAATTTTTCTGGAAATCATCTAACAAATCGTCATCCGTTCTCTGGAGCACCCATGCTTCTGAACCAAATTTGACCACTGTCACCACTGTAGCTTCCAATATTCTAATATTTGTTTGTAGACTTATATTCCTATTATTTCAAACTTTTTCAATTGTGAAAAAACACCCTGAGGCTTAGCTATTCTACTTTTAAAATCTTGACTGCTCCCACCGTCTTTATTTATAACACTACTAAGGTGAGTGAAGCTACCCACCTGATCAATCTTTTTGTTACACAATGGCACCTTTTCATCTTCACTTATTCATAGAATTAGTGACATTTTCAAACCTATTCTAGCACCCCTCAACTCGTAAAGTCTCTAAAAATCCATTCATTTTGCCAACATTTTCATCTAGGAGGCTTAAGTCATCAGTATGATCCAAATCTATGACATTTTTACTTCTCTTTAAATCTGCTGGATCAGAAATTAAGCTAAAAACCAATATCACAAATAAAGAAACTGGTTCTGGGCAGAGGGGGGGGGTGGGTTTGGTCAAGTAAAAAGAAAAACCAAAAAAAAGCAAATTATGGTAGCAACATAAAGAGAAATGAACATATCTTGAAATGCCACAGGCCTTCACAATTGTTATAGATGAGGCCAGATCTTTTGTGCACAACCAAAAGTAGTCGTAGGAGCAAAATTGCACTCCTAACCCAGAACATTAGGGATTGTGTATGCTTTCTGCCTTATTCGAACAAAATTCAGGAGAAAATATAGAGGGCAATAAAGTTTGTTGTTTAGTAACCGACAATCTGTGTAAAATGGAAAGTCACAGTGATGTGATTCCAGGTACAGCACAATTTCGAGTTCGATTGCGCTTCCCATGAAAACAGCATAAGCACTTTTAGAAATATTCAAGTCCCCCCCCCTAAACAACTAGTGTGTCCCTATTAGCTATCAACTAATCCTTGTAGGTAGCTGACATCCCTTCTTGATCCTATCTAAACTTCATTGGAGAAGTGTAAGCAAACTTTAGCTTAGACCAAAAGCATGTAGAAGAGTGAAAATTTTAAAGCAGGAAATGAAAATAAATTCGCCATCGTCATTGAAAACAAAGTTTTATTTTAATATTCATTCACTTGAAACGTAATCTTTAAAATTTACAAGATAAAAATACAAACACCATATCTTTGCCAATTCATAAGATACAAAAATGGCTCTAAAAAAAAAAAAAAAAAAAAAAAAAAAAAAAAAAAAAAAAAAAAAAAAAAAAAAAAAACTATTTCATACCTCATAGGTACCCACCAATCCGATCCTAAGACGAGAGCGAGGACGTGTACTAATGAATTTTTTGCCTAGGGAGACAGGATCATCATCAGGAAAAAGTGAATTTTTTTCAACTAAATCGTCACCAAGTTTTTTTTTCAGACCATCAAAAAAGACGATCTGACCTCCAGACGATCTGCCCATGCGAATATTTATGAAATTTCCCCATCGTGGTCTCTTAGCCATTTTTTTTTGGGGGGGGGGGGTTTGCAGCCTTTTAGCTATAGGAACACTCCACAAAAACAACAACCGCATCTGTGTTTCAAAGGTGCTTAGATATCAGCACGACCAAGATTGTTGAGAACTTTTTCTTGACATTAGTAAAAGAAATTGTCTCAAAACATACATAATAATAAAAGCATAACCTTACCTTTTGATCAGCTTTTTGGGAAACAGTCTGTTTTCTAATATCCTCTTCTTTCTGTCGCTTTTCATAGTGAAAGAAGTCATCAAATATAGAAGTGGCATGTTTATATGTATGCATAATTTTAAGCACTTGTCTACCCTTTTCTGGGGGCACTTCTTGGGTATCTCTTGAATTAGTCACAGGCTTATTTTCATTATTTTCTAGCCTTATGTGACGCAATGAAGAGTTAGGAACATCTTTCACATAGATCCATTTGACTTTAAATTGCCCACGCCACTTGTCTTGGGACCAAACCGATAGAGAGGATCCCATGTCCACAGATGAAAGCATTTCAGCCATTCCACAGAAATGTCCAGAGCCATTAACAGAAAAATATAAATACACCGGACCTTTTCCTTGTTGGTCAGTAAAAGCCTCATTTAACTTTTTATTACCGTGTTCAGTTGAACACCACACTTCATATTTTATAGAGCGATGAATGTCATCTTCAGAATAGGACTTGATAACAAAGAATCTAGCATTTTTCGCACTCAAGTCAAAATCAACAGGGTTGTAGTTATGGTTATTCACTAACTGCTCCAAAACAGGGCTTGTAACAGGCTCTGTGGTCTCTTGATTCTGTTGAACACTAACTACACTATTGTGTACAGGTGGAGGTCCAAAGTGTTGAGCTCCTTGGAGAGCTGGTCTTTGGTTACTAGTTGGCGGAGGGTTATTCCAAGCTGGTCTACTTGGAGGTGGAGCTGTCATTGCCTGAGATGGTAACTTTGGCGGTGGAGCATTGGTCTGCGGAAGGGCAGGTGGGGGCACTTGCGTTGAAACAACTTGAACGGCTCCATTTTTACTTTCCCATGTCCCTATATCTAAGCTTGGTGTTCTTGGGGTCTGCACAATAGGAGGTGGACCCATTATTTTCTTTTTCAATTGCATCTGAGGCTTAGCAGGCTGGCTAGCTATAGCAGCCCAAGAAGTTTTTTTTCCTGTGTTTGATTGTAATGATGTTTCTGATTCAGTTTTCTCCCCATCCCGAGGTTTATTGTCATCTAAAGCTAGTGCTTGGATACCCTGTTCGGCAGCTTTAACAGGAGCTTCAACAACACTATCTCTCTGGTTATAATATGGCTCCAGGGTTTTCTTTGTCCAAGAAGCGAAATCATTCACTTGACCACTACCAGCTGGTGTAACACCCATATTAAATCCATAGCCGTAACTCTGATTAAAGCCACCAAAAGCATTGTTACTTCCTGGAGCACCACCACTAAACACTCCTTCCAAATGGAATGCAGAATCATGTCCATAAGTACCAGTAGCAGTTGCTAGGGCAGTGGTATAGTTACTGAACATTGGCGAGGGGTCCATACCCGTAGACCAAGTGTTATCCGGCATTCCAAAAGTTTGATAGGGGTAAGAACTGTAGTATGTGGACATATATGAATCGGCAGGGTACCCCTGAAACAGAAAAAAAGCATAAGACCTATACTAGGTATGTGGAAATAAAGATTCTTTTATATGTCGGATTTTTTATGAACGTTTCGAGTAATTCAATCGATATTTGGCAAAGGTACTACTCTTGAGGAAGATAATGATGCTATCCTTTCTGTCTTAATGTAAGAAAAAAAAGAGGAAAAAACAAAACAAAACAAGAATATGACAAGAAGAGAGAGAACATGGCAATAACTAATTTTATACTTGAATGCTAACAATTCTTAAAATGCATTAAAACTGTGAGGAATCGCTTCAAGATACTTATTCTTATTAACTGAACGTAATAAAAATTTCAAAGGTTTACATGGAAAACTTAACAAATTAGTAAAATACAAGCATTTTCGATGTGCCTATAAAAGGAGTAATGTTTAGGATTCAATTTTGAATTTATCACGCTCACCAGCTCAATCTTTTTTTTCCAAATAGGTAATTCAAAAACTTAAAATTGAACAGAAAAAAAATGAGAGGATCATGTAATCTTTATCCCGGGAAACTGGGCTGAATACCTGAGCATCCACTAGAACCTCCAGAATTCTTGACTTAAATTAAAATAAAAGAAGTATGCTTGAAAAGTAACCAGGTGCTCAAATACAAGGGAGGGGGAAGGTTCTTAATATTTTTCTAATTTTCAATAGCCTCTTTGGACAAAAAAAAAATACTTCAAAATTGCGAATGTTAATTAAAAAAACATACTGGTAATAATGTCGTGATTTTTTAGATAAATTCAGTACAACACAAATCTGTACGATGTATGTGGCTGAAATTTTTGGTGATCAAAATACAAAACTGCCACTTATCTAATGATAAAGGAGAATTTTAACCTTGCACGAGGGTTGACACGTTGCTACTTAACCGTTTGTCAGTTTCTATTGTCAAGACCTTTTCTTTCCCAGTCTCAGAAGTCAAAAGTTTGATGAGAATCCCATTACCGCTGTTGCCAGTTGCCATTCTCTTCTTCCATTGGTGGAAGGATGAATTAACCTAATTTCATTCTTAAAGGATTTAATAGCAGGTTAAAACTGACCTAGTACGTTTTTGGATTCACAGACAAGAACAGAAATCCAAAGAGTAAAAACTAGGAATTAGGTTCTTTA
This sequence comes from Artemia franciscana, assembly GCF_032884065.1. NCBI lineage: Eukaryota > Metazoa > Arthropoda > Branchiopoda > Anostraca > Artemiidae > Artemia > Artemia franciscana. Next base: position 32,781,981 of record NC_088872.1, on the reverse strand, counting down.
CAGATAATTAATCAGAAAAGCAAGATCTTAGCAGTTCTGTGAATCAAAACATACAGGGTTTTCCATATGCTCAAAAGTATTGTTCAAAACCTAAGTTTTTACTCAAAGTAGAAGTAAATCTTCAAAGGAAATAGAGTCAAATCTATTTCAAACAATACAAGAAAATTATATACCAGAGGCCACCAGTTTCAGATACTGCTTGGAGTTGGTTCCAGTCATGTAACCAGGATTTGTGACCTTCCTACAGAGCTCAGTGTATTTAACGCACACTCCAAAATCTTTTAAGGTTGCAGATGGTACTTTTCAAGACCCGCAGTACATCAGTGCACTGCAGAGATTGTGGTAAACACTAGTAATAGTAATAAAAAAACGGACTACCTGATGAGGTTGCCTCCAAGATGAAACGCTATCTTGCTCTCCTAATCCATCTTTTCTTGTAACACCTTAAAAAATAAATTCTTTGCTGAAAATGTAGTGCATAAACAAGTTTGAAGATTACAGGCAGTCAGGAGCGACAAGTAAAACTATTTACTAATTGTAGCAAAAAAAAAATCCATATTAAGAGTTTAATCAAACTAAAACAATAATGGGAAACCGTAGATGAAAGATAAGCTTTTTTCGACAGACACGGGCATATTTAAAAATTTAGCAATCAGCTCAGTAATATCTAGAGTTGTCCGTCACACGTCAACACGCAAAGACGTAAGCTGCGTTCACCTGATAATTACTTAGAAAAAATTTTCTTTTTATCTATCTTGCAGGATAATTAATCAAAACCATACAACTTTTTAGTTCAATATCTTGTCAAACTCTGTCTGTTCATTTTCAAATAAAATAACATTACCAGGGCATTTATTTCCCTGCAAGATATTCTAATTGAACTCCCCTATTACCAAAAATAAACATTAAGGTATTGATAATACTAATTACCAATTTTTTAGAACACAAGAACCATCAAAAGTAGACTTTATTATAACCCCTGATTCTTTTCTGACAATGGTGTCAGCACGACTCAAACATACACGACTCAGTCGCCAGAAAAGCCGGTTTATACTTCATCTCTTACTTCTCGTCAAAATAAAAAACATCTTTAATCAGTAAGAGCAATTTTATGGAACGCAAAAAGGGGATAACTTTATTTTCTTGCAGGAACAAAAATCAAAAAACTGCCAAAATCTGTAATTTTCTTAAACAAATTGATTTTTAACACTCAAAGAGCTGTGAATACTTATAAAGTTTAGAAGAAACCTGATTCTGGAATGGTGTTACTTCATGTCTAGGGAAATCAGTTTAGACTGAAGCCTGCATTGCTTGACTCTCATAATTAGGAAATTCTAGAAGAGTCCTTACTACATATGAAATAAAGCACATACAAACAGACAAAAGACTTGGTTGGTGCCTGCAAACCTCTCCAAGTGCTCTTAGGAAAATTCCTGGAAGTCAGCGCATTGTTTCCATGGAACCGTGTTTAATAAATTTCGAGTTCAATCTCCCCCCCCCCCAAAAAAAAAGTTGTTGTCTTTTGGGAGTCACTGACAGTAGTAAAAATGAATAATATTGAGCATTACACACTAGATTGCCAGATAAAATAACCGCATGTGCAACTTTTAACCTAAAAACAGTTTTAATCTAAAAAATTTCATAAATTTGAAAGTAACATTTGGCAGTTAGACTGTAGTCACCTTTGTCAATAAGGGGGTAGCAATTATCGTCAGAATCATGGACGTTTGTAATTTTTATAGTAAAGAGTAGCTGCAGCAATCAAAGAGTGTGGGGCAACAAGCTCTAAGTAAAGAGCAACATGACTCAATAGCAACCAAAACTCTAAAAAACGAAATTTTGATAACAATAGATACATCAAAGGAATTGTCTTTTTATACTGATTCAAAACATATAAGATTTATTAAGTTTAATTTTACTAATCAATAGCTAAAAACCTCAAAATATACGCCACCTTTTCAAAAAAAGGGAAGGAATACCCCTAAAATACCAATCTTAATAAAAATCACACCATCCAATTCAGTACATCAGAGAACCCTAATTTAGAGGTTTCAAACTCGCTTCTGCAAAAATGTGTGATTTTGTTGGGGTTTTTTCAGAAGAATTTCTATTTTTTTCAAGGGATGATCATATCAAGTAAATGGTCCTAGAACATGGGGAGGGGGCTCACTTGAAAAGAAATTTAAAGTTTGGTTACTCCTTTTAAGTGACCAAAAAGATTGGAGGGCAACTAGCCCCCCTTCTATGTCCTTTTTTCTCCAAAGGCATCCAATCAAAATTTTGATAGCCACTTTGCTCAGCATAGTTGAAAGGTCTAACAACTACATCTATGGAGATGACATGACCCACCAGCCCCTGGGGAAAGGGCTGTAAGTTATGAAATTCACCAATTGTTTATATATAGTATTTATTATTGAGAAATTTAATGACATTTTCCAGGGTGAGGGGATTTATACTGGGAGGACTTTCCATGGGCAGGGAAGCTTCAGGGAGTGAACTTTCCAGGGGGATTTTACACTGGGGGGAGGGGGCTGCCAGAATTCCTATACAAGATCGTTTTTATTTGCATTATTTTCTCTCTGCCAACTCAATTTTACATGTTGAGATGTTCTGGAGAAAAATTTTCAGCAGGGTTGTAAGTGTCTGGGTGCTTTTTCTATTGAGGGGGGGGGATTTCTGCAGGAGAAATCTGCCACTGAGGACCATGAATCTTCGATTGAGGTGCCATTGAGAAATTTTCCAGGGGGAATTTACAGCAAAGATTGAATTGTCTGGGCGTAGATAAGAATATTTTACATCAGAGGGACTTTCCATGGATGAACATCCTATAGGAGGGATCTGGATTCCCGGCATTATTTTCAAAACAATCAGAAAAGCAAGCCTTTTCATCTGAAAATAAGGAGCAACATTAAAACTTAAAACAAACAAAAATTAATCTGTATATGAGGGAGGAATAAATAAATAGAAATTAACTTTATGTATAAAATGGTCTTCTTCAGTGACAACAGACTTTTTGCTAGTGAGTGTACCTATTATTGGCTTCTGATGAATTTGAGGATTATGAAAAATTTGGCTCCGTGTCCGCTACAGAGAGGGGCATGCAAGTAAGAACAGGTTGTTAGGGAGTAGTCATCTTCAAGCATTAGGCATTAGAAACATGTGCAAATTGTTTACCCTTTTATGTCCTGTCCAGATATGACCTCAATGGAAGAACAGTGAGGGGTACTACTGTGCCTCCCCCCCCCATTGAAATCTGATGAAATGTGTGCAAATTTCTCTATATTTTGTTTATTCCCAATAAATTTAAGGGTACATTAGGTATATACTTAAGGTTCAACAGGCTACAAAGTCAACATATTATTTTCAAATTCCTTCCTCAGATTCCTGACCAAAGTGTTGTCCCAGCAATATTTTTATAGGTGAAGTAAACAAAGGGCTGTTAAAAACTTCACGTTGTCTAAGCAATTAAATCTAGTTAACATTCTATGCTTATAAAAATGTGGAATGTTAAGTTCTTATTTCTTATAACTGATGTTTTCTATTAGCCATGCTGGTCTTGATTTCATAGGAGACAGACTTGTGAAGGGGTCAATGACAAATACAAATTGAAAATAAATAATGGAACATAATAATTACCTTGTACATGATGACTCTTTGCTCTCTGAAAAAAAAAATATGTTTTTATGTATGTATGATTGAAAAATAAATGAACATGAACTAGAACTGAATATTAAGCCAAAGTAAAAGAAAATTAAGCCAAGGTAAAATAAAAACATTAATTTATTCAAGCTGAAACTAAAAAACAAAGAACAAAATTAATTTTGATCAAATATGCTTCAGTTGTCTTGTAACATTTAAGAATATAAAGATTCCTTAGACCTAAAGGTCTGAACATTTAAAGCTGCCCCATGGACCCCTAAGAGGTTATTGGGGTTCCCGCACCTTCCTATTATTAGATTTTCTCCTAAAGAGATGCAAAAAAAGATCTAGGACCTAACACTTAGTCTACTTAGATATTGAACACTGGCCAGAAAATGGGAGATGCTGCATTTCCTGTTTTTCTAGTTTTTAAAGCTAAGTATATTTATTTTGTCTTAAACTTTAGCAAAATTCTTTAGAACTTCTGGGAAATAAAAGAAGCATCAATTTCTCAGGCAACATTATGTATGCATGGGAAAAACGTTTCATTATTATTTGGGAGTTTCTGCTAAGATTTTTTGAGAAGAGGCGTGTAATTTTAAGCTTGTAAACACCAAAAATGAAAATACCCAGAAAAAAAATAAAATGTTTCTTCAGTATTATCTTTTCTTTTTTTTGTTCCTCAGCTCACCAGCTTTTTGTTTGTTTGTCATGACTACATGTTAAATTTGAACCATTTTACTGCAACTTCTGACTTCAACTGCTTACAAATTTTATCAGCATATGCCCTTCCAATGGCAGAGCAATAAAATAAGAGTTTTTAAAACTTTTTATGCTTTAATAAAGTAAAATTAATAAAACAAAATAAATTAATGATTGTGCACAGCACAAAGAATAAAATTAATATTTGATAGTGTGGCAGTAAGGACTTTTGCCTATGGCTGTTGTAACCAAGATTTGAATCTTAAATAGGAAAATTTGTTTAACTAGACAAGCTTACAGGAAAGATATCTTCCAAGAGGATGCAATAGGGGAAATGGAAAGAACGAAAAACTACCAGCCTCAAAACTAAAGATTATTGATAAAAATTTTGGTTTATTCTCTTGCATATCCAGCTCTATTGTTCTTCATTTGCTTGTTAGCATTTGTTGATACTTTTGTGTTTGTCTATGTTGAGTCTAGATGTGCCCTAGTTCCATCTAACATCTCTTAGTCTATTATTGTGCTAACAATCAGTTCTTATTTACCAATCTTTTTAATAATTGTTCACACACCATTTTTTTTTTTAGTTCTTTTGCATTTTTCTTTTTTATATAGACCGACTAAGATACCCCAGATACCAGCCCTGTACACAGTGTAAATAATGATCTAGAAGTATTTATGTTACCAATCAGTGCCTATGAACTCACAGACTCATGATCCTGTAAGTCCCTTACAAATGAAAGTTTCAATGCAACAAGAATTCAAGAAATCAGCTTCTAGATTTGCATGTCAGTTTGCAAGGCTATCACATAGTATCCAACTTATCATCCAATTATTGCTGCCAGGGAGCACTGACACTGGTCAAAACCTCTTACACTATCTTCCCAATTAGCTACTCCATTGGATGCCCCTATGCATTTTCTTTGATATTTCAGTTACTGGGAATGAAATCCACCCTTCTATCAGAATTGGCTGTGCATACAGAAGTCCATCTGCACCATCACCAGAGGAAACATATAGGAAAGTAGCAGAGCTCATCCACAAGATTACAGACACCCACCATGGAGACCTACTAATGCAGGTGACTTCAACCTGCCTAACTTAACCTGGAAAGACTAATTTCCCTACATCTCTTCTGGTCCTACAAGCCAAATCACTGACATTTTTCATGATGTTTTACTCAACCAGATCATCAACCAGCCAACATGTTTTAGAGATGGTCAGCAACCAAGCCTTCTCAACTTGGTATTTCTCTGGAGGCCAGAAGCTCTTCTGTCCACTTCATACATACCCCCAATTAATTATGAGAAGATTTGAATGAATTTTGGCAGTGTTGCACAAGATGCCATTTTATCTAGTTCTCTAGAACAGCAATGGAAGCACTTAAAGGAACTACTAATATATAAAGCAAATCAGTACACTTCAAGTAAACTTGTCCCCAAACCAAAAACACTTCCAGGAATGACAAGAGAGATTAAGAGGGAAATTAACCATAAATGCAAATATTGAATGATATACAAACAGCGCCAATCACCTGAATACAGAGAGAAGTATTGCAATAGCCAGGGCAAACTTAAAAACTTGATGCAGGCCTTGCATATGAACTTTAAATCCAAACTGGCTGATGAAGCAAAGACTAACCCAAAAAAGTTTTGGCAGTACATCTCTAGTCAAGACTACAATAGACAATGTATTAAACAAGAGCTAAGACCTCATATGGCACTTGTGATGTCAGAAGAGCCAAGAGATCATATGGCATGAGCTCTAGCAAAATTCTAATAATCAATAGATTGCTTTAGAAGGAAAATCAGAGACAAAATGCCGGTTGGGATTTAAAATAAGAGCTCTGAGTCATGAGGTCTTTTAAATATCAAAATTCATTAAGATCCGATCACCCACTTGTAAGTTAAAAATACTTCAATTTTTCTACTTTTTCCTCTCCCTTTAGCCCCCTAGATGGTCAAATTGGGGAAAACCACTTTATCAAGTCAATTTGGGCAGCTCTTTAACACACCTAGCAATTTTCATTGTCCTAGCACGTCCAGAAGCACCAAACTCGCCAAAGCGCTGAACCCCACCCCCTGACTTCCCCAAAGCGAGCAGATCCAGTCCAGTTACGTCAATTGCGAATCTACAACATTTATAAGCATTTTCTAAGATTTCTGGTTTTCCCCTCCAACTTCTCCCAATGTCAACAGATCTGGTTGGGATTTGAAATAAGAGCTTTGAGACATGAGTTCCTTCTATATATCAAGTTTCATTAACATCTGGTCACCTGTTCTTAAGTTAAAAATACCTCAATTTTTCCAAATTAACAACCCCCAGCTCCCCCAAAGAGAACGGATCCGTTCCAATTATGTCAAACATGTATCTATAACTTGTGCTTATTCTTCCCATCAAGTTTCCTCCCAATCTCTCCACTCTAAGTGTTTTCCAAGATTTCTATTTTCAAGATTTCCAGTTTCTAAGATTTCCGGTTTCCCCCTCCAAGTCCCCCCAATGTCACTAGATCTGGTCGGGATTTAAAATGAGAGTTCTAAAGCACAAGATCCTAGTAAATATCAAATTTCATTAAGATCTGATTACTCATTTATAAGTTACAAATACCTCTATTTTTTAATTTTTCCAAATTACCTCCCCCCCCCAAAAAAAAAAACTCAACCAAAGAGAGTGGAGCCAGTCCGGTTATGTCAGTCACTTATCTTGGACTTGTGCTTATTCTTCCCACCAAGTTTCATCCTGATCTCTCTGCTTTAAGCATTTTTGACAATTTCCAGTCCCCCCACCCCCAATGACACTGGATACAGTCACGATTTAAAACAAGAGATCTGAGTTATGAGGTCCTTCTAAATATGAAATTTCATTAAGATCCAATCACTTCTTTGTAAGTTAAAAATACTTCATTTTTTTATTTTTTAGAATTAACACTCCCCCCTAACTCCCCCAAAGAGAGCAGATCCATTCTGCAGAGAGCAGATTTATGTCAATCACATATCTAGGATTTGTGCTTATTTTTCCCACCAAGTTTCATCCTCCCAATGACACTGGATACAGTCAGGATTTAAAATAAGAGATCTGAACTTTAGGACCCCTTACCGTATGAGAGACGTACAGGAGCCAATCACCCTGACTTTTGGGAATGATATTATACCACAAGCTACTATGGTAAAATTTCTTAATGTGTATCTTGACTGTTTTCTTTCTTTTAAACCACATGTAACTCACACCCGTTCCTTAATCTTCCGCCAGTCTTCAATGTTGCACTGGATTAATTAATTTCTTCCTCCTGATATTATGGTTTCTCTTTATTATGCTTTTATTCATCCTTACCTTTCTTATTGCTGCTCTGTCTGGGTCAATACTAATAAATCTCTTCTCTGCTCACTTCAAAGAGCCCAAAATAGGGCAGTGAAGGCTACTTTTCTTCTCCCTCGGCTTTACCCTTCCTCTGAAAACTTTATAATGATACTGGAATAGCTCTCCTGGATCATATTATAGGTAAAAGTACTCTTTATTTAGCGCATTCTGCTTTTCTAGGTACTCTTCCGCCGACCCTGCAGCAGTTTTTCTCAAGGACAGGCTCAGGTAGGTACTTTTCTTCTTTGCGTAATTCTTCTCGACGATTTATTTTACCAAAATGATCCTCTACAGCAGCTCAGAGGTCTCCTGTATATCAGTCAATTCTATTATGGAACTCCATCCCTTCGGATGTCCCTCTTTTTCTTTCTGCAAAGGCATTATTTCGTCGGGTCTTTCCAGTTCAATAATTTTTGTCTCTCTTTTTAATTCTATCCCAATTTGTATGCCACTTCTCTTCTTTTAAAATCATTTTCAGCTATATGTTAAATCTCCTTCTAAATCTTCTATCTGTTAAATGTCCTTGTCTTGTTCCAATGTTTGTTTATTTTTTTTCTTGTATATATTTTATAAAAGTGTTTTATTCTTGTTCTCTGTGGCCCATTACAAGCAAAGCTTCTTGGGCCTATTAACTGATTTACTTTTGTAATAGTTTTTCTTTTAGTATTAATAAATTGATTGATCGATCAATTTTTTGACTTCTTTGTAAGTTAAAAATACCTCATTTTTTTATTTTTTAGAATTAACACCCCCCCCCCAACTCCCCCAAAGAGAGCAGATCCATTCTGCAGAGAGCAGATTTATGTCAATCACATATCTAGGACTTGTGCTTATTTTTCCCACCAAGTTTCATCCTGATCCCTCCACTCTATGCGTTTACAAGATTTTAGGTTCTTCCCCCCAATGTCACTGGATTCAGTTGAGATTTAAAATAATAGCTCTGAGACACATATCCTTCCTAAAATCAAATTTCCTCAAGATCCAATCACTCCTTTGTAAGTTAAAAATACCTCATTTTTTATAATTTTTCAGAATTAACCCCCCCCCCCAACTCCCCAAAAAAGAGAGCGGATCCATTCTGATTATGTCAATTATGTATCTAGGACTTGTGATTATTTTTCCCACCAAGTTTCATCCCAATCACTCCACTCAAAACATTTTCCAAGATTTTAGGTCCCCCCCCAACTCCCCTCAATGTCACCAGATCCAGTCAGGATTTAAAATAAGAGCTCTGAGACACGATATCCTTCAAAACATCAAATTTCAATAAGATCTGATCACTCCTTCATAAGTTAAAAATACCTCATTTTTTCTTTTGTTTTCAGAATTAACTATCACCTCCCCCCACTACCCTAAAGAGGGCAGATCCATTCCGGTTAGGTCAATCATGTATCTAAAACTTGTGCTTATTTTTCCCACCAAGTTTCATCCTAATCCCTCCACTCTAAGCATTTTCCAAGATTTTAGGTTTCCCCAACCCAACTCCCCCCAATGTCACCTGATCCGGTTGGGATTTAAAATAAGAGCCCAATACACGATATCAATCCAAACGTGAAATTTCATTAAGATCTGATCACCCATTCATAAGTTAAAAATACCTCCTTTTAATTTTTTGAATTTAACCTTCCCCCACTCCCCCCACATGGTCGAATTGGGGAAACAACAATTTCTAATTTAATCTGGTCTGGTTCCTGATACACCTGCCAAATTTCATTGTCCTAGAGTACCTGGAAGTGCCTAAAGCGGCAAAACTGGGACAGACAGACCAACAGACTGACTGACAGAATTTGCAATTGCTTTATGTCACTTGGCAGATACCAAGTACCATAAAAATTGATAAGTGAGCAAGATGAAGAAGTTACAGTGACTTATAAACTTACTAATTTACTGAACCAGCAATTTGTCTTAGTTTTCAACACTGAGCCTGATGGCCCTTTATCTTCCACCAAACTACAATATAAAGGTCCCAATGGAGAGTACAATGGCATCATCTACAGATGTACTTAAGCAGTTAAAAAAGTTGAACACAAACAAGTCACCAAGATCTGATAATATACATCCCAGGCTATTAAAAGAAATTACAAAATTGACAGCACATCCCCTCACAAGAATTTTCCAGGCATCACTTATCACTAGAGAGCTCCCAGTAGACTGGAAAGTAGCCAACATGACTCCAGTATTCAAAAAAGATGACTGTGCCAAGTATGAAAATTGTTGACCTATCAGCCTACCTCAGTTGTTAATTAAAAACATAGTCAATGATTCATTGCTCAAACATTCAACTACAAACAAGATCTTGTCACCCAAACAGCAAGGATTCTAGTCAGGAAAACCAATCAAAACAAACTCGTTGAAATCATACAAAATAATTACAAACCTGATTGACCAAGGAATACCAGTTGACCTACTGCTTCTAGACTTTGATAAGGCCTTTGACAAAGTGCTCCATAGTCAACAGATCTCAAAATTATCTGCTGCTGGTATCCAACTCATCCCTAATAGACTGGCTGATGAATTTTCTCACCAACCACAAGCAGAAAGTCCAATTATTTGAGACATGTGGCCAGTATTTCCAATCATGTGGAGAGCACAATGCATCTGTTCACTGATGATGCCAAACTTTTTGGCATTGCTTACCCAATAAAATCCAACATAATCTAGACAGGCTAAAGAATTGGACTCAAGACTGGCTTCTCCAATTCAATGCAAGCAAATGCTATATTTTGTACCTTGGACCTAATAATCCAATGTCAACCTATCCAATTTTATTGCCAATCACTAATATAAGGGAAGACATAGTGAAAACAGAAGAAGAAATGGACTTTGGTATGATCATTGATGAGGGGTTGAGGTTCCAAAGCCAGCATGTTGTCTCCCAAGCAAACTCCATCCTTGGCCTATTGAAAAGGACCATTAGTGCCAAGAGGCAACAATATTCACTAGACTTTTTAAGGCTCTTGTTAGACCCCATTTTGATTTTGGCAAGTGCCTGGCTGGTCCTTCTTATTGGCAAGACATTATGCTCATTGAAAATGTCCAGAGGTGAGCAACAAAGTGCATGAAAAGCTTAAAATCAGCTTCATATGAGGAACATCTCAACCTACCTTTGCCTACAGATGCATGCATAGTGATATGATGCTGATTTATAAACTACAAAACAAAAACTCTACCATCTTCAAAGGCAACCACAGTGCCAGCCATCATCTCACAAGAGGACATTCAAAGAAGCTACCAAAATTAAGCTCTAGATCAAGAATCTGTCAAATGTATTTTTCAAGAAGAATAACAAGGAGTAGGAGAAGAAGCAGTGGAGGTTCAACTGGGAGTCATTGACTCAAGAGCACTACATGTCAAGAAGACCTTAAAGCTCTCAAAGAGATCAAGGTGATTTTTTTCAATTACAATTCAATTCAATTTATTAATATAGTATGTATAACAAATAGAATATTTCTTTTCATTTATTTCTTTCAATTTCTTTTTATTTAAGCTAGAAACTCTATACCAAAATAAATTTAGTCCCAAGGGTAAGTTTTTCCTTCAAAAAAAGGGTTCAGTTGAATGAGATTGAATTGTAAAGTGGTTCAGTTGAAAAGGGTCTGAGTTTCACAGGGGTTCAGCCAAATGGGGGTTGAGTTGCACCCATGGTCAGATGCATAAAGGTTCAGTTGCAATGGGACCATCAATCATTCTTTTACATAATCTTCTGAATAATACAATTTTTTTCAATTTTGTAAGTAGTTTTCAGAATGTTATAGTTTACTTCTGAGGGAGCAAACCACCAAATCTATACCAGAGGTCTAGCTTTGTGTGTTGGCTATCATCACTCTGGTTTGGTAAATTTCTTATAAACAGGTGATTTGGGTACCCGCACTTCACACAGGTCCAAAAATCGTTGATGATTGTGATTCCAAGAGCAAGTTCCATTATGAATCCACCCTGCATATTTCAGAAGTTTTGATAGACAATCAAATAAGGTTAATAACCTTATCGGAAAAATCGTAATAAGGTTAAAGATAATGGGGAAAAGAAAGCAAGTGTCCCCACAAAAAAATGGAGAGAACCCCTGTGCAGGCTGCAACATGAAATTAAAACCTGATGCTAAAGCAATGTTGTGTGACAGATGTGAAAAGTGGCTATGCATTTCATGTATTGAAATGACAGAATCCAGGTACAACCTTATAAACAAATTAAGTGCTGGATCATCATTCTCCTGGTATTGCCCCCTTTGTTTATCCAATCCTGCAAGAAAAAGTGCTACCGCTGAGGATGTAAACACAATTGTGAAATAACAAATTGATTGCCTAAAAACTGAACTGCTCACAGAAACGACTATAATGGTTGATTCAGTTGCTGAAAGAGTTTCAGAAATTGAAACAGAACTGTTAAAAAAGTGCAACAAAGCTGACATGGAAACACAAGTCAAATACCTTGTTGGAGAAGAACTAAAAGTGTTGAAGGAAACCCTAACAAATGAATTCCATGCCAAGCTCGCAGCCATTACTAAGGATCACAAATTGGAAGCCTGCAAAGAAGTGAGAGACAAAATAAGAAGAGACCATGATAGGCAGCACAGAAGGCTAAAACAGGCTGATATAATGTTCATCAGCAAGCACCTAAAAACCTCCTATAAACTTCCATAATTTCATCTCACAAATGTAAAGCACTTGATACCTAAGAATAACCAGATCGTTGCCAGACAACAGCCACAAAGAATAGCGCCAGCGATATTTACCATCCCAAACATGATGATAAAAAAGGAAATCACTAGAATCTCCTTTTTGAAAAAGGAGACGATTCAGTACCAAAGTGATATAAGCAGGGAGGACAGAGAGAAGCAAGCAAAGCTTGTGAAAGAATTAAAGGACCAGCTGGAAAATGGTGAAAAAGACCTTGTTATCCATAAAAGTTGCATTGTCCCAAAAAACCAGCAGTGAGCAGGGTTGGGAACTTTCCCTTCCCCACTAGTGTAAATAGATCCCATATTTCAAAATATTTAGACTGTAGTGACAATAGATGTACAGATTCGGAAAGGGATACAGTATCCACGAGTTATGAAGATGCCCAAACAGCTAGTGAAATAAGTCATAGTAGACCAAGTGATCTAGTACAAAACATTAAAAGTCATCACTCTAAGTTTTTTCAAGTACTGAGCACAAACATAGACTCCTTGCCAAATAAACTAATGGAGTTACAGGTCTTAGCAACAAAAAATGATTATGATGTGATTTGCATAGCTGAAATTAAGCCAAAGAATACAAATAACCCCTTGGACAATAGCCACATTGGAATTGCTGCATACTTTCTATTTACAAACTTACAAGATGACCCAAGAAGAGGAATCGAAGTCTATGTGAAGGCAACCTTATTGGTAGGCAGAATCTCTCTTAATAAAGTTTTTGATTGGGTTGAATATTTAGCTATAGAGATAGTGCTACCCTGAGAAAGTCTAGTTTTAGCCACCTTTTACCAGAGCCCATGTTGCCCAAACCTAATAGAGTCTGAACTGGCACTTTGTAAGGCCCTGTAGTTGCTACAAGATAAGAAGCCAAAGAACCTTTTAATAATTGGAGATTTTAACCTTCCTCAAGTCAGGCTTAGGGTATTCCCCCCAGTACCACAAGGGTCATGGTATGAATTCTGATTTCCTCACTTACCTAGCAGAAAATATGCTATATCTATCTGTTGAATCACCAACAAGGTTCAGAGATGGACAAATACCCTGGCTAATTGACCTAGTAATCACAGATGACCCAGATCAAATTCTAAGTATCAATCATTTACCACCAATTGGTGCAAGTGATCATGTATGTCTCTTAACAACCCTCCAACTGTCACCACCCTCTTCTGACCATATTTGCAGAAGATATATATTGATTACAAGAAAATCCATAAGGAACTAAGGAGAATGCAAAATGGCAACTGGGAAGCACTGTTTGAGCACAAGTCAAGCAATGACAGCTGGAATCTCTTCAAGGAAATAATGCTAAAGCATGAGGAGACATGTACCACTGTCTCATATATCAAGAGGCCACGCACCCTACCCTACTTGACAAGGTCCATAAAATGGGAAATGAACAGAAAGAACAGATACTGGGCAAAATACTGGCAAACCAATTCTCAAGAACAATATGATAAATTCAAAAAAGCAAGGAATAGACTGAGAAAGATTACAAGATACTCTAAAAAAAAGCATGAAGACATCATTGCTACAGAAACTAAAGCTAATCCAAAGAAGTTCTGGAATTATGTATCATCAGCAAAGCCAAGACAACATCCATTCCCTACCTAACCATGCCATCTGGCAAAATCACTGATCATGCAGAGATAGCAGAAACCTTAAACAAACAATATTCCCCAGTCTACACAGTGGAAAACTCTAGAAACATCCCAGATACACAGGAATATCTTGTCAATGTAACAATGCCAATGGTTGTCATTTTTGAGTCAGATGTCCAAAAATGACTTAAAAGATTGATGCATTGAAGTCAAAAGGACCAGACTGTGTACACCTTAGACTACTCCAAGAGACTGCTGAACTAATATCCTCACCTTTAGCAAAAACCTTTGAGAAATCACTAAAGGAAAAAGCTGTCCCCTCTGACTGGAAAAAAGTTACTGTTATACCATTACACAAGAAAGGCTCCAAAGACAAAGCTGAAAATTATAGGCCAATAAGTCTAACATCAGCAACTTCAAAGATTCTTGAGGGAATCATAAATGATGCAGTCACTAAGCACTTGACATATAACAACATCATGTCTCCAAATTGCATGGTTTCCAAAATGGCCATTCCATGGACACAAACCTAATACAGTCATACAATGAAGTCACCAAATTACTGGAAAAAGGGACACCCGTGGACATGATTTTGTTGGATCAAGCAAAAGCATTCAACAAAGTTGCACACCTAAGGCTGAAAAGAAAGCTTCAAGCTTGTTGCATCCACTTGGACATCATTGAATGGATTGTAGACTTACTGGGAGAAACAAACCCAAAGAGTTGCTGTTATTAATGATAAAGGAGCATGTGTACTATCATCACCTATACCTGTTCTTAGCAGAGTTCCCCAAGGAACCATGCTTGGGCCATCACTTTTCAACATATATATCAATGACACTCCTGAAATAATCCAAAACCTTCTCACACTCTATGCAGATGATTCTAAGCTCATCAGGGCAGTATCATCTTGGGCAGAGGCTGCCTCAATCCAAGCTGATCTTGACAAGCTGGATGACTGAGCTAGACAATGGCTACTTGAATTTAATTCAGGTAAATGTAAAGTTTTACATTTTGGCAATAAAAATCAAAAACATATTTACACCATGCAAAACCAAATAACTTGTCAAAGAGAACCCCTAGTTGCAGTTACAGAGGAAAGAGACTTGGGTGTTATAGTTGACTGCCAGTTCAAGTTTTGAAGTCATACTGAAAAGATTGTAGCTAGTGCAAACTGTGCTTTAGGGACAATTGAACAAACATTCACAACTAGATCTCCACAAACAATCACCAAGCTATACAAAAATCTTGTCAGACCAAGGCTAGAAACTGGCATGTCAATTGCATCTCCCTTCTACAAAGTGGACAAGGACATGATAGAGAAAGTACAGAGGAGAGCAACAAAGATAGTAGATGGGTGCCAACATCTTCCTTACCCAATGAGACTGCAAACTCTGAACTTATGCAGTATGACTTACCAAAGAAAAAGGGGTGACATGATTAACACTTACAAATTGATTCACAACAATCCAATTCATGGCCTCTTCTTCATCAATTCATCATAGCGGACAAGGGGTTATTCTAAGAAGCTCATAAAGGTCAATGCTCAGAGGAGGGACACCTTGATCAGAGATCAGAGGACTCCTTGGAGTCCCTGACCAGAACATAAACCCTAGTCAATAAAACCAACTCAATATTCAAAACAATTCCAAATCAATCCACATGGCAATTTTTGAAGAAATGCTGAGCAATGCTAAAGGATGGAAAATCCTTCAATTGCTCCAAGTTGCAATTTAAGGTAATTTAAGGATATTGCAATAGCCAAAAAATAGACATACCTTTAGAACTGGAATTTCATCCAGAATCTAAATAAAAGATATATTTGTGTCAACAATAAACTTTTTCACCACCCCTCCCTGATGTGCAAATACATGATCTGAATTGTATATATACATAAAATTTTCTTTAAGTTACTCTTTTCTTTAAAATGATTTTATAGATTATAAAAAAAATAGGAAAATTGATTGCATACAGGGTTAGACCCCTTGTACTTGGCCAGTTATCCAAATTAAAGATATATTCTATATATAGACACCAAACTACATCAATATTAGAAGGCCTAGCCAAGTGTGTATGCTTTTATTACTCTTTTTGGTAAATCCTCTAATTAACAGAATGTTGAGACAGCTGAGATATAGACATAACCTAAGAATAAGAATTTATCCAAACTAATTTGTGTTAGACATGAACTTTACCACCACCACTCCTAATTTGCAAATATATAGCCTGAACTGTAGGCCATAAATACACCTGAATTTCCTGTAAATCATACTTTTCCTTGAACTGCTTTAACGGTCCGTCAAAATAATGGAAAATGTGTCAACCTATATAATTCAGGGCATAGTCTGTATTTGTAAATTAGGGAGGGTAAGGTGAATTAAATATTTAACACATAATTCAGATAGCTAAGAAACAAACATGTCTCTAAAATCAGAATTGCATTTTGAATCCAAATATGACATTTGTTTTCATTGCAAATTTGATTTTAAGCCCTTTACTAACCCTCAAGATCATTTTCTGTTATTTTCAATTTGACTAATATACCTGTTTTAGTATCACTCTTGTTAAAACCAGCTTACTTTTAAATTGAACTGATAATGACAAAACTGAGAATCAATAAATGCATAGGGAATACATAATATGGGCTATATACTTGGGTAAGGTTAGAAAGTATGCATTAAAAAGGAATTTGTATTGAAAATGGATGTCATAATTAGATTCAGGATGAAATTATGATTCTAGAGGTAACTTTGTTTTGTGGCTATTGGAATTGCCTATACTGTTAATACAAATATTTACCAAGGGGAGGAGGTGTAAGGATATTCAATTTCTAACACAGATGGATGTTATATTTGGATAGCCTACATGATTAAAATCCAAATAGATTGTAAAGATTGGCTAGGCCTATGTCTATTTTATATCTAGGCTAATTTTTAGATAATGAAGAGCTATTGTCTTCTAAATCCACAAATTAAAAAAAACCTTTAATTTCTGGATAGTCTAGGCCTACTCATGAAGTAGACAAGACATAGCCTTGGCTTACTGAAATCTAAGCTAGACCTGCTTCAACCAACTATGCCATAAATCATTGTGAAAGAAAACAAATACAGACCATACATACAAAACAGAAATGCAAAGACCTTCAAGTCCAGAAAATTCAGATATTGTTAACAAACACCTTAGGCTAGCCTTATATTTACAGAATACACAGCCAAGATTATTTACTAAAGAAGAAAGATAATATTTTTCACAACTATCTTGTTTGTGCATATACATGCCTGATCATTGGTTTCCGATGACATAGCCCAATTATTTCCCTTTTTATGATTCAAATTTCTCTACAAAAAGCGGTCAGTGACATCAATTTTTATGCTTTTCTTCTGAAGGATTTACGGTCTTTGAAATATAGCCACAGATCCCAGACGACGCTTTCTGACCTATTGCTATCTATGACAAAGGAGGAAATCTTTTTAATTTTTCACAAAAATGAACCCTACTACAAATTATAAAGATGTCACATTCGTTTTAGAGAAAATACCATCTTATTAATTGTCTTTTTAAGATTTGACATCTGTCAAAGGAAAACCTATGGCCTTATTGTCAGTGAGTTCACCAATAGCTTCTGACAAAAGTATCGGTAGTAGACTCCACTCCAACGCCGGGCCGGTTCTCTTTTCAGCTGCGAATAGCTGATTTTTAGAAAAAAAACGACAGCGCACCGCCGGCGGATTAGGGAAATTCAAATTAGGAAAGAATATTAAGGAATTGAGCTATATGATAAAGGAAGGAGGCTTATACAGGGGGGAACAAACTGCTCTAAAACTAATACAGCTAGCCCATCACTTGATTTACAATTACTCTACATTCTTTCGTGCGTGTCTTCAGCTTTTCATCAAATCCATGGGGCTGTTCCCGCAGCCCTATAAACTACTCCGTGTTTTGTCACTGACTGGTCTACACATCACCTTCGTAAGTCAAGGAATATTATTATTCTATTAACAGTCTATGAGGTCTTATTTTAGTCCATTAACTGCTTGTCACATCATTTGAAATACCCACCTGAGAAAGCTCAATAATGTCACTTGTTTGTTACTTTCAAAAGGATTTTAAGAATTTTTTGATGGCTTGATGATTTATGTTTATTAAGTTTACTTTCCTTTCTTCTTTTTTTTCTTTATTCCTTTTTGTATCTAGTTTTATTACTATTATAATTAATGGGACAGACAACTCTGGGCTGGGTTGGAAATTCTCATTGTGAAGTGTGTTTGAAATGTAGAGAGCATTTCCCGAGGCTTGCTTTCAAATAGGTAATTTTAATTAACTTTAATTCATGTGGTAGTCCATAAGAAATATATTTATTGATTGATTGATTGTTTGCTAGTCGCCTGCCTAGTTTATGATTTTGGGAATTTCTTTTTATTTGGATCATTCTATTTTTTCTGTTGTGTGTTGACTCTTTTAAAAGTAGGAAAGTATCATGCTAAAAATCTTGTTTATGTACTTGTTTCATCTTTGTTTCTCCCCTGTTTTTTCCTGGCCATAGAGCCTTGCAGGGGTGATTACGTTGAAGTTTCTTTTTGTTGTGAATTTTTTAATTTAATGAATTGATTGATTAATTAATTAATTCAAGTCCGTTCAAAACACTCAAAGTGACACATCGCTCACTTGACACATGCTACATAAGTACGCACTGTCAAAGGCACGTACCACATAACAACAAACATAAATCCAAAGAAAACACGACACAAGCAACAACAATCGCATATTCCTAAAACAAAGTGTCTATTTTCAGATTTTTTAATCTCATACTTTTCAATAAATGGTAGCGTTTCCTTCCTCCACGTTTTAATGTTTTCGTGATACCTGTTGTTGTACGCACTAAAACCCACAAATCACAGTATTATACCTTTTAACCAAGTTTGTGACAAAATAAGGAAGCAGCTTTTGTTCTTTGTTCGCAGCAGAACATAAAATAAGTTCGGACTCAGTTCGTTTGGGAGAAAAGGATGAAAACAACATACAACTACTTCTTGCAGATATCTTATAGCATACAAATTGGAAGTAATTTGAAGGCTTCAACTACGAAAAAATTTACACAACGGAAGCCACAATACATGTAAATTCAAATTGATTCTGCTTTCTATGTTCAATGTAACGGGCAGGGGTGTCATGGCTGCAAGGGGGAAAAACACTTATGGATGTTCGGTGGAATTTGGACCAAAATTTCAAAATCACGCTGAATTTGAGGAAAAAACAAAATAGCTACAGTGGAATCCTGGGAAATCCAAAACTTTGGTCCAATTTGTAGCACGGAATGAAGCTATTATTGGTGTACCATGGGTACCCACAGCAAGTTATATAGTGGAGAGGGGCCTGGGAGTATCTACAAATCTGTGATGTTGGATGGTGTCGGAAAAACTTTTTTTCTACATAAATGTTACATTTTTTTACTGTTGCAAAATATTCCACAGCGTAATTCCTGAACCGCGTATTACATCTTCCAATTGCGTATTTCGGTCTCTGACAGAGAAATACTTGCCCCCCTCCCTCAGCCTTCGAGTATCCGTTTCATAGGCACTGTCTTATAAGTTTCGGCACTTGTCTGTTATCCCGACCACACTTAAGTTCTTGATCTGAGTAAAACCGGTTTCACTGTGTGCATTCGTTTATAATTAGCATACTCTGAGTAAGATAAACTGCTATGTAGGTGTATCTTATTTAAATATTTAATATATAGAGTTGGCTAGTTTAAGTTAAGTTGGGTGTATGTATAATGTGTTCTGTGCGACCTGCATTCCCTAATTCTATGTTGTAGTTTCCATAATTTTGCTACTAAAATATTATATTTTCATCATATTTTGGTATATTTCATACTGATTAACCTAACTTCACTTCTTGAGTGTGGTCGGTATAACAGACAGGTACCTAAATTTATTTCGCTCATAAACATACGGTTGTTTCTTTCTTTGCACTTCCTTTACGCCCATTTGCGTTTACCCAATAAAATAGAATAAATTCTTTATATCTTTTTGTCGTAGTTTCAGTTTCTCTGGAAACGTATTTAGAATCAAATTTAAATTCAGGAAATCAACCTATGGTGGTTTTTCCCCCATTAACATTCATCTCCTTGACCTTTTACTGTCTTGAATTTTTCAATAGTTTCAAGGGGATTTTCTTGTTTACAGATGAAGGGAAAGAGCTTTCAGTTTGAAAGGTTTTCTGTGTTTCTAACAAATAGGCCGAAGGTGGCCAACTAAAACAATGAAATGAAAATTGAAAAGGTTTGGCACATTTGTATGCCTAATTTACTATAGCAATAGGTTGGCTTCAAACCCTTTTGTAGTTACAACTAGTCAAAGACTACGTTGGACTACATTTGTGAAAAAAATGAATAAAAAAAGAATTGAATAAAAAAGAAAAGAAATGCATAAATACTAAATTAAAAAAAGGATTGAATAAAAAAGAAAAGAGATGCATAAAAAAACTGAATAATAAAAAAGAACTGAAAAAATGCATAAAAAACTGGATAAGAAAGGAATTGAACAAAAAAGAAAAGAATGGCGAAAAAAAACTGAATTAAAAAAGAAAAGAGATGCATAAAAAAACTGAATAAAAAAGAAAAGAAAAGCATAAAAAAGAAAAAGAACTGTAGCTTATACTCTCTTACAAGGTTCGGAAACCTACTGGCTACTGATTGTGTATATGATTAATGACAAATATTAACTTGTGGTACCCGTTGTATAACGTTACACAGTTGCATTCAGGGGCTTAAGGCTGATGAATCGATCAGATTTACCGACATACTCAAATAAATTGGAAGACGTTTTTTGGATCTTTAAAATTTCTAACTTATTTTTCTAATTTGATTCCTTCATTAATAGCCAGTGCTTCCACTACTCCGGAATTTTTCGGGATTTCCTGGGTTTCCCGAAAAAAATTGGCTTTCAGAGATATCTCCAAAACTCTACGACTCTGTCTAAATGATGAAGAAGAAAACGTCTGTTTCATGTCAAAATTCGTGTATTTATAAGCGTTAATTTTTGGGAGAGATTTAGGAGAACCTAATTTACTTTCACGGAAATTTGGGGATAGTGGAGACGCTAATCAATATAACTGTTCTGGCTTTGTTCTGCTGTAAATTTTCAGTAGTAGTTTTAATGGTTGCCCTGGAGGCAGGGCAATCAGGGCAGTTGCTCCGGGTGTCCTGGATGGAGGAACGCCTTGGGTGGGGGATTGCCCACTTTGATCAATTTGTTCTGTTTATATCTGAGTTGGGAGGGATGAACGCTGTAATTAATTTTTCTCTGGGCACCGCAAACCCTAGGAACGATTCTGCCTGTATTTCAAAAGTTAAAATTTATACTTTTTAAGTATTAGCTCTATATACTGCATTGGTATTAGTAGTATTAATACTAATATAGTAGTATTAATAGTATTTAATACTATTATTAAGGTAGTAGTATTAAAGCAGTAAAAATAGTAGTATTAACGTATTGCCTTTTTGGTCACTTGAACATCCCTCTTATCAAGTCCTGAAAGTTTCAGTTTAATACAATTGGTCGCTGCTATGATATTGCTGATATGTCCGTTTGATAACATGTATATTCATATACTTCTTGGAATTTTCATCTTAATATTCTTAGCCTGACAGGTAGTTGTTATGGAAGTAGTAGTTGAAGTAGTAGGAGTAACTGTAGCAGTGGTACTGGTATATTAGTAGTGGCATACAAATATTGCTCTTTGGTCAATTGATCTTCCCCTTTAAGCATTCTCTGAAAGTTCCAACTTCATACCCCAATCTGTTCTTGAGATACACTCTTTTGATAATGTAAATGCACATATTGCTTTTTGATTTAGTTCAAATTTATCCTCAAGCTTATAAATGTAGTAGTGGTAGTAGCAGTAGTAGTGGCGGTAGTTGCAGAAGTAGTAGTATTGTGGAAATATTATCTTTTTGGTCAATTTATCATCTCCCTTATATTTCCTGAAAGTTCCAAATTAATATGCACAGTCATTCCTGAGTTACGCCCTTTTGGCAGTCCGTATTCACATAACGTGTTTTGATCTTGTTCAACGTTTCCCTCAACATTCTCTGAAAGGGTCACCTGAATGCTTTTTGTTTTTTTGGAATGTAAAAGTCCAACATGCATACCTTTCTCAATAACATATACATACATACATATACATACATACATACATACATATATATGATACATACATACTGTATGTATCAATGAACGGAATGCCTAACTTGCAGCCCTTGCTCTTAGGGCTGTGAGAGGGCTGGCATCCCTAAAAGCATAATTAATGGACCTTTCAATAATGCTGAAGAAAATAGATGTCTCAAAATATTGATTGGATGTTTATTTTGGGATTGATGGGTGGTAAGGGGGGGAGGGTTGAGGGCTAGTTCCCCTCAAATCACATTTGACCCTTATAAAAGGCACTATGACTTCCAATTTCAGATCGAATGAGCGCTATCTAAAGTTGATACGGCCACCCATTCTATAATGCCCCCAGTGCATAACTTACAACCCTTGCCCCTTGGCTCTGATTGGTTTTTGGTGATATTGGTGAAACCACCAAATTGCCTTTTGGTGGTTTTTTCCGTTCACATGCTTCATCTTTTGATAATGTGTGTATTTTTTACCGTTTTTACAATACGTATTTTGCTGGCGAAATAACACAATTGTTCTATTCTGTGTTTTTTCTTTTTGTCATATTTTTTCTTTTTGAAAGTTAAAACTATATAGACTGCTTCAATTTTTTTTGTACCTGTGGAGACGGATAGAATCGAATTATAGATTCAGGAAATTGAATTTGAATGGTTTTCTCCTGTTGACAAGTTTAACTTAACCTATTATCTGTGAATTTTCAATTGTTTGAAGTATATCTGCTGAAAGATCGACTAAGGGGATGTACAGTTAGAAAGGATTTTTTTGGTTTTTCTTGCGATTAGACGAAGATATCTTTCTAAATAAGGAAGAAGGGAAAAGGATAGGGTTTATTGCTTCTTTTGTCAAGAGTGGCAGGAGAAATTATGTTTTGAGTGAAAGAAAAAGATAAGGGTAATATGTTTACTGCTTTTTCTAGCAGGAGAAGTTGTGCTTTGGATGAAAGGAAAATATAAAGTTAAAAAGCTAATTGCTCTTTCTAGCAGGAGTGTCTGGATGAGTTTCTTCTTGTGTGAAAGGAAAAGATATGTTCAAAATGTTTATTGGTCTATTTTGCAGGAGAAAGAAGATAATGGTAAAAGGTTTACTGCTACTTCTTGTAGAAGTGACAGGAGGAATTATATTCTGGGTGAAAAGAAAATAAAGGTGTGGTCAGAGTGTCTTGAGGAGTTCCTTTATGAATGAAAGTAATATAAAGGTATGGTGAAAGTATCTTGAGGAGTTCCTTTTTGGATGAAAGGCTCATAAAGGTGCTGTGAGAGTATCTTGAGGAGTTCCTTTTTGGATGAAAGTAATATAAAGGTATCGTGAAAGTATCTTGAGGAGTTCCTTTTTGGATGAAAGGCATATAGAGGTGTGGTGAGAGTATCTTGAGGAGTTCCTTTTTGGATAAAAGTAATATAAAGGTGTGGTGAGAGTATCTTGAGGAGTTCCTTTTTGGGTGAAAGAAAAAGATAATCATGTTAAAAGCTCTTTTGCCTTTTCCAACAGGAGTGACTGGAGGAGTTCTATTTTAGATCAAAGGAAAAAAAGGAAAAAATCAATGAACAAGATTTATTGTCTTTTCTTGCTGGATTGGCAAGAGGAGCTATATTTTGGCTGAAAGTAACAGATAAAGGTAAAGGGTATATCGCTCCTTCCTAGTAAAAGTGGCTGGATAAGTTCTTTTTGGGAAAAAGAAAGAACAATATTACTGCATCTTGCATGAATAACTGGAGTTGTGTCTTAATTAGCCTGGCTTATTTTTTAAAAAGTTATCTAAATCCAAGCACGTCAATTGGAGGGGGACCTTCCTTCTACATCTTTTATAATTCATGCCACTGTCCAAGTCTAACTTGGAAAGAGGTTTATATTATCAAAACAGTTATAAGAATATATGTATATATATATATATATATATATATATATATATATATATATATATATATATATATATATATATATAGTTCTTAATAATTTTAGATTTTAGCCATTTCATGACAATCGTATTAATAGACCCTGATGTAGATTAGTCTTAATAATATCTGAAGTTTTCTTTTTTTTCACTTTTTTGTCACTATTTTTAAAATGTGAATAAGTAAATATGGAATTTAGGTTCTTTAACAGGGTGTAGTAGCTTAAAATAATTAAAAATCAACTGAAATTATGTGTGGTTTTAATTACGTAGGATATTTTATATATATATATATATATATATATATATATATATATATATATATATATATATATATATATATATATATATATATATATATATATATATATATATGTATATATATATATATATATATTTATAGATGCATATATATTTTGATTGTTTTCCTTAGTTCTTGAGGTTGGCATTTTTTTCAGATGAAAAAAAACATGAAGAAATCTATTTTGTTTTCATTAAAATTGATAAAATTTCAGGTTAATTTCAGAACAATAACATGTTTGTATATATGTTACCGTGAATGTCAAAATTTCCTTTTTCCTTGCTTGGATTCGGTTAGGTTTGCGAGTCAGCTTTTTCAGTCTTAAGCAAGCTATGTTGGTAAAGGTTAAAGTCAGGTTACGTTAGATTATTCTAGTTTAAGTTAGTTTAAATTTGGTTATAAATATCAGAAATGGGTTAAAAACCTAAGTTAACCTAGCCCTACTTAACCAAACCTTACATTAAACTGAAAGAATTGACTGGCAACGCTGACTGAGTCCAGGGGAAAAAAAGGGGGTATTTCGGATATTCACCGGTGAATATCAATATTCACGAAATCCGTTCTGTCGCAATTATATATATATATATATATATATATATATATATATATATATATATATATATATATATATATATATATATATATATATATATATATATATATATATATATATATATATATATATATATATATATATATATATATATATATATATATATATATATATATATATATATATATATATATATATGTATATAGGTTAGGTTACCTAACCTACCTGATACCTGACGCGGGGATGCCATGGACCCGCATAGGTCGCAAAAATACAAGTTAGGTTAGGTTACCTAACCTACCTGATACCTGACGCGAGGATGCCATGGATATTCTGTGGTAGCCACAACACTGTGCTGGGTAGAGAATTTAGAGTGGCGAAACTCTATATAGGCCGGTGTATTCTCCTGATGAGCCCTTATGTTGGGTGTTGCCTCTGAATTATTTGTCTATATTATTTTTTCTATCGTTTGGTAAATGACGACTTATACTTATTGACGACATGACTGCCTGTCCATGGATTATTCTTTATGGTTGATTGTGTGTGGCTATGCTGTTTGACCTATGTGATTGTATGGATGTGTAGGGTTAAGCCCTCATTCAAGTGCTTGTCTATATTAATCACTAGTTTAGGAAAACAGTCTTCCTTTTCTCCTTCTGTCTCTCTTTTTTTTTCCTTTTTTTTGTGTTTGTGCTGTTGCATTGGTGATTTCTCTTTTCATGATATCAATTTGAAAATCCGGTAGCCAAAGCCAGTTGGTAATAAATATGGTTAAAGCCAAATAAAGATCTACAATCGTACTAGAAATTTAAGAAAGCTGAGAATTTTGTTGAAACCACAAGAAGTTTTAATCTTATTACTCTTTTGTTTTCGAAATCTAATTTGATTTTCAGGAGCGGATACAGTAATATGCAAAGTCCGTTAACTTTGCAATTTGGTAGTTTTGCCAAGTCGGCCCAATTTCAGTTAAAAAAGTAAAATCTGTTTCGTATCTTAAATAAGTTGTTAGATTACTATATTTGCTACTTTGTCATTGGCTTGACATATTTTATTTTATTTTTTTCGAAAATATTGTAAAGTGAATATTAAATAAAACAAGCAAACAGGGCCTTGGTTCATGAGTTCGAGACTGTACTTTCAACTCACTGCTTTTAGGAAATATTCATAGCTTAGAATCGTTGATCCGAGCTAAAGTTTTCATATATGTAAAAAAAAATAACGATTGAAGGCATTTTCACTGGTTTTCAGAACCCGAAATTCGGTTTAAATTAGAACTGCTTGGTTTTTTCTATGTTATTGGAGATTCAAGGAGTTCAAATCTTTTGCCAGTACGTAACATTGTGAGGATGTTTTATGAAGAAAGAAAAACTTCACCGGAAACTACTTTTTAATTCTTTAAATCCCATTTATCGGCAGAATATGGGTATATACTTTGGTTGAGGCCCCGTACCCAAGGTTATTTCTCAAGCAACTCTTTTGGATCAATGAACTCTTAATAGACTCGGTCATACTTCAGTCGCTGCTATGTACCCAAGGTCACTTCCTAAAGCATTCCTGGGGATCACTGGACTCAGAATAGACTCGGTTATACTTTGTTGGTCTACACATCAATGCACACAATGAATTGTGCAGGTTTTATTTTTCATGGTTTATATAAATGTCTTAGGTAATAAAGGAATAGGATGGAGATTTGAATTCACTGTTATGATTCTATTGATACAACCTTGACACGGACAAAGGTGCCTATACCAGTACTCTCAGTTGATATATTGATTATTATTACGTAATGTTGGACGAATAAGGAAGAGATTTTCTTAGTCTCTTAGAGTTTCCCAATGATTTATGAAATATTTGACTCTTGTAGGATTTGAACCTGATACCCCTAAGCATAAAGGAATGACTCGCTAGCCAACTGAGCGAAAAAAACCGATGGTTATAAATTGTTCTTAAAAATATATTCTAAGCAGTAGGCGTTGATTTATTGAAACTTCACCTCCCTCCCCCCTTATGAGTTGTTTAATATGGGAATTTCCGTGGGAATACATGGTCTTCCATGCTCCCACCAGCCTGAGCCCCGGACTACTCCGGATGACGACTACTCCCGGCAATCAATATATTGACAGTCGGTGGGATGTCGTTAAAGCAGTATGGCAAGGTTGTAAGGTTATTTTGAAATCCGTTTCAAGACCTTACAGGTCCTACGACGCCACGCTGTATGATTCCCCAGTAATCTGCAATGTCTTTTTTCTAAAATCATCCAGAAGACAAATGCTCTGTTGCCATGAAATCATAATCCCCATAAAAACTATGGGCGAACGGTGTTTCACTTATTCTATGCTTTCGATCAGTACTAATAGTGTACTGCTAGAAGAAACACATATATAACTGATTGTTAAAATGAGGATGAAATATTTCAAGAAAGTGGATGTTCATGAAGGAGTTTCTTTGGAGCACCGAAATAATTCAACTCTTGTGATAACGGCAATGCCAGAGTAACATTTCCATATATGTTAGTGCTCAAAAACTATGCAAGAATAAAACAAGTAGTCCATAACAAGGACCAACTCCTTGCTTATGATTCTGGTAACACGTTACCCTTTTGATAAACTGTATCGCCGTCTTTCAGGTATTATCATTCATATGTAAGCTAGGGGAAACAGAAAAACCTACTGCTGTAGCAAAATTATAAGCCATATCTTATCTGTATGTCGAAACTGCTACCTATGTAATAATAAGGTAATCATTGAAAATTATACTGAAAATGAAATAGAACTCATGATAAGCCTGTAGGTGAAATTATGATAACGGTTTTGTCTGACCCGAGATGGAATCGTGAATTTTTTACTTGTTATGAAGTAAGAGAAAAGAATAACTACCTGGTCACGAGAGATCAAGATGAAATATTTTAGTGAACAGATTTGAAAAGTTCAAGATTTCAATATCTTGTAATGTTGTATGTAACACTATTTCAAATCTATTTTTAGAGTACTCATATTTTTATTTTTCAAGACAACGGAAATTTTTAAGACTAGCATAACCATTCTATTCGTTTTCTTTTATTTAAGCTTTCTATAGAGGGTTTACTAGACCAAATTGGTGCTGCTAACCCCACGAAATATTCCTTAGCTGTAACGAATGCTATGGCAGGTATTCTAATATCCCGCTCAAAGTTCCCCTGTATTACAATGGTTCTGGCCGATGATTTATTGAGATAAGACAAGGTCACTTTTAATGAGGATAACTTGGGCATTAAAGAAATAGGATGGAAATTTTAATCTAATGTTATGATTCAACTGATACGACCTGAAAAGGACGCAGGTTTTTGCAACGTAACATAACCATTCCAATCGCTTTTTCATATATCATTGCGAATGCAAGACCTTATGAGATTTTGTAATGTGAAGAACCCATTGAAGCAAACGACAATGCCTTTGGAGGAGCTGGCGGAAAATGAATGATCATCCATGCACCCTGCCAGTGCTTGGCTGGCGGCTCTCTGTTTTACACTTTCCAGTCCTTACCCCTTCTCACCCCATGGATCATCAAAACCAATGCCACTCAAAAGTGAAAGACATGTGAATGGGATTTGTAATAGCCAGAGACACATCAAAAGGATTTTTCAAATGTCGGAGACACGTGAATGGGAGTTTTTTAAAAGTCAGAAACTTGTGAGCTGGATTTTTTTTAATAGTCAGAGACACTCGAACGAGTTATATTTTTTCAAAAGTTAGAAACAAAAGAAGTCGATTTTTTCAGAAACTTATAAAAAAATTCAAATCGGAATTTTTTCAAAGTCAGAGAAAAGTGAACGGCTTATTTCAAATATCAGGGACAGATGAATGGGAGTTTAAAAGATTTTTACTAGATTCTGAGATAGATGAACAGGTTTTTCTCCAAAGTCAGAAACACGGAAAGATAATTTTTTAAAAGTCAGAGAAACATGAACGGGGATTTTCTAAGAGTCTGGGACAGATTAACAAATTTTGTTGCAAAGTCAGACACTTGTGAATAGAATTTTTTCAAAAGTAACAGACGCGCAAACAGAATTTTTTCAAAGGCCAAAGTTTTTTCAAAGTAAATGGTATCTTTCAGAAGTCAGAGACTCATCAATGGAGTTTTTCCACAATCAAAGACACGTGAATAGGATTTGTTTCGAAAGTCAGAAACTTGCGAATTGGATTCTTTCTTTCAAATGCCATAGACACATGGACGATTGTTTCAAAAGTAGAAGACAAAAGAACAGGATTTTAAATTTAAAAGCTAAAAAAACTCGCAAAGCAAAATTTTTTCAACAGTCAGACACACACGAATAAGACTTTTTATAAGAGTAAGTAGGGCATGAAGGAGGTTCTTAAAGAGTCAAAGACACATGAACAGAGGTTTTCAAAGGTTTTTACAAAATCTGAGACATGTGAACAGGAGTTCCTGGTTAGAAGTTTCCTAGTTCAGAAATGTAAAAATAAAATTTTTTCTAAACTCACAGAGACATGAACAGGGATATTCAAAGAGTCAGAAACAAGTGAATGAGGTTTTTAGAGGGTCCAAGTCACATGAAGGAGGTTTTTCAGAGACACGTAGACATATGTTTTATCAAGAGCTAGACGCAGGTGAACGGGATTTTTCTTGAGTTAGAAACACATGAATGAAATTTTTGAAAAGTCAGAGACAGGTGAATAGGATTTTTTCAAAAGCCAGAGACACAAAAACGGTAATTTTCAGGGATTTTTACCAAAGTCTGAGGGAGGTAAACATGAATTTTTTTAAAGTCAGAAACGACCAAACAAATTTTTTTCAAAAGTCAGAGATACGTGAACATGGTTTTTCCAAATTCAGAAACACGTGAACCGGATTTTTCAATTTAAAAAATACAAAACAGATTAAAAACCTATAAACATAATTTTTTATTCAAAAGTCAAAGATACATTAACAAGGTTTTCCCAAAAGGCGAAGATATAAGAACGGATTTTTTTTCAAAAAAGTTAAAAAAAAGGTGCAAAACAGAATTTTTCAAAAGTCAGTGATACATAAATGGGATATTTTCAAGAGTCACTGAGATATGAATGAGATTTTTCAAGAGTCAGATACTGGGTAAACGTTTTTTTTCAAAGGTCAGAGGCATATGAACGGGAATTTTCAGCAGTTGCTACCAAATTCAGAAACAGGTGAAACGATTTTGTTTCAAAGTCAGAAATATGCGACCGGATCTTTTTTAAGAGTTAGAGGCACGTTATCCAGGATTTATCAAAATTCAGATGCAGGTGAGTAGGATTATTCAAAAATCTGACACATAAAGAGGATTTAAAGTTTTCCTTATCAAAAGTCAGAGAAACAAGAATGGGAATTTTTCAAATGTTAAAAAACATG
This sequence comes from Artemia franciscana, assembly GCF_032884065.1. Taxonomy (NCBI): domain Eukaryota; kingdom Metazoa; phylum Arthropoda; class Branchiopoda; order Anostraca; family Artemiidae; genus Artemia; species Artemia franciscana. The sequence continues at coordinate 32,751,721 of NC_088872.1, read as the reverse complement.
CAAAACGTTTGACTTTTTTCAAAAGTCAGAGGTACATGAATGGTACTTTTCCAAGAGGCAGTGAGATGTGAATTAGGTTTTCCAAGAGATAGAGACAAATGAATAGAGGTTTTCAAGAGTCAGAAACACAAATTTTCATGAATTTCTACCAGAGTAAGAGACAGATGAACAGGATTTTTTCCAAAATCCGAAAGGTACGATTATGCATTTTTGAAAAAGTTGAAGAGACATGCAAACATGGTTTTTGGGATTTATCTGCATGTTCGTGGCATCAAAAAAGTTTGATCATCCCTAGTACTACCATCTATTCAACCAATGTCATAGATTGTTACATTTTGACAACCTCAGTGATGCCATCTATGTATCCGACCAAAACTTTGAAATACCCATTTTATTCAGAATAGTATATAGGCAAAATAACCAAGCCTCTGGGGTTAAAAAGTCCATCTTCAGCCCTCAATGCAAGGGCTATAAGTTATGCTAGTTGCCCATTGTTAATATATAAGGTTTTTATGGAAGGGGTGATCGTCTAAACTTAGAAGGGTGCTTATTCAATTGGAAATTAAAAGTTCTAATGGCCTTTTAAACAGTTGACATTGATTGCAGGCGAACCAGCCAACCTCCCTCTCTGTCGCACTCTTTTTCCTCAATCGCATCCGATAGAAATTTGTGTAGCCATTTTGTTCAAAATAGTCCAATAATCATATAACTATAACTCAGGGTTTAAACTTTAAACCACAGCCCCCGAGAGCAAGAGCTGTAACTTATGCATATCTCCTATTATTAATATATTGAGTTTTTTCCGAGCAAACACTATAGCGTTTCCTATAGTAAAGTCCCATAAGACTTAACTATTTCGTTACCCTTTTTTACTCAGAAACAGTTCATATGAAGTGGTGGTCGTATAAACTTTGGAGGGGGGCTCAATCGATTGCAAATTGAGATTTCTAGTGCACTTTTAAAAGTCGAAAGTGATCGGAAGGCAACTAGCTCCACCCCACCATCTTTTCCCAAATTGCATCTGATGAAATTTTTTCGAAAGCCATTTTGTTCAAAATAGTCCAAAAATCAAGTAATTAGGCCTCCGGAACTGACCAAATCCCCAGCGCCCGGGGGTAAAGATTGTAAGTTATTCAAGTTACCTATTGTTAACTTAAGTTTCTTATGGAAGGGGTGGTCGTATAAACATTGGATAAGGCTCATTTGATTAGAAATCAAAACTTCTAGTTCCCTGTTTAAGAGTCAAAAGTGATTAGAAGGTGAACTGCCTCTCAGTCCCTTTATCATCCATGTAGATCCTGTCAAAATTTCAAAATAGCTATTGTGTTCAAAATAGTCCATAGGCAATATAACTATAACTGCTGGATTGGCAACCCCTCCTCAGCTGCTGGGGCAAGGACTGTAAGTTGCAACAGTTGACCATTGTTAACACATAGGGTTTTTTGGAAAAAGTGACCGTATTAACCTTGGAATGGGGTTTTATTTCATTGGAAATTGAAAGAAATAGTTCCCTTTTTAAGAATCAAAAGCGATCAGAAAGCAACTACCCCCCCCCCCTTCCGTATTTTACTCCAAATGTATCCCATCAAAACTTTGAGATAACCACTTTCTTCAAAACAGTCCAAAAGTCAAAAACTATGACTTGGGGTTGACAACCCCTCCCCAGCGTCTGGTCAAGGGTTATGAGTTAAGCAAGTTGCCTATTGTTAAGAAATAAGGTCTTTTATTAATAAAATAGGGTGTGTTGGATTTTGGATCCCGAAAAAGTTCGAAGTTTTACGGTGAAACTTTAAAGAAATGTTGAGAGGGGTGCAAAACACGATCAATACACACTTTGTCCCTGATGTTTCTGAAAAACAAAATTTTGCAATATCTAAGGAACAGCCGAGGGTACTAGGTTGAAACATTCAAGGAATGCTTAGGAAATTTTGAAGAGAGATTGGAGGGCAGCCAGACCCCCTCCTTGCCCCTTTTATATGCCCCTCTCCTCAAAATTGGGTCGGAATTTTTTAACTATCATTTTGTTCTAAGTAGTCAAAAGGTATAATAGCTATACTTTCAGAGATGCCATATCCCCACAACCATGGGGTGAAGATTGTAGACTATGCAGTTAATATATTGTTTAAAAGCAGAATTTATTATTAAGAAAAGGGGAACTTTTTTATACTAAGTATATCCAAAAAGGCCAAGAGTTTTAATATGAAACTCCGGAGAATGTTGAGGGATATCTTAAACAAAATCAAAAGGCACCTTGTACCTCCAGTTTATAGAAACAAGGATCTACAATGATCTCGAGATCGGCTGAGTTGAATATTAAATTGAAACTTTCAGGACATGTTGAGAGGGATGCGTTAAAGTGGCTGGAACGCTGTCAACCACTCCCATGTCCTGTTTAGCTGTTCTTTCTTCGAAAAAATTTGATCAAAATTTTTAAAAAGCCCTCTGGTTCAAAATACTAAAAATAAAATAATTATGCCTATTGGATTGACATGAACCTCCAAAGATCTAGCAAGGAATGCCAAACACAATCAAAGTATACCATGTCTATGCTGGCTATCAAAAGGGCGTATCAGCAATATCTAAGGAAAATTTGGACTAGCCTTATTGTTCGAAATAGTCGAAAAGTCAAAAAGCTATGCTTCCAGAGATGGTGAAACACCCCACAGCCCCAGTGGCATATGTTCCACGTTTTATAAGCCGTCTTTTGTTTATATATAAGGGGGTAAATTTGATCCTGAGTATCCAAAAAGGCTAAGAGTATTAAGGTAGAACCCTTAGAAAGTGTTGAGGGATGTCAGACAAAACAAAAAACACTATATGCAGGATTTCTGTCAAAAAGGTACAATAGCAATATCGAAGGTATGGCTAAGGTATTAAGTTGGAACTTCAAAATCTTGTGAGAGGGAAGTTGAAAAACAAGCGGAGAGCAGCTTGCCCTCCTCTTGCTCTGTTTGATGCTCTCCTTTACAATGATAGAAATATTAAAAACTAATTTTATTCAAAGTAGTTACAAGGTTTAATAGCTTTGCCCCATTGGATGTGATACCCCCGCAGCCCCCGGAGCAAGGATTGTAAATTATCCAATTTTCCATTTTTAACATGAAGGATTTTTCATTTGGAAAGGGAGGAAAGCCCGATTAAGGGTGTGCCTGAAAAGATTTAGGGTATTAAGGCAAAATTTCGGGGAATTTGAGGGGTATGTTGAGCTAAATCAAAAGAATTCACTATCTGCATTCAAGATATCTAAAATGCATACATGCAATATCTTATAAACGGATAAGGGTATAAAGCTGAAACTTTCAGGGCCACTATTACTTCTTCTACGGCTATGAATGCGACTTATTGTGGTTACAACTACAACAAATTGTGACTGTGACTGCCACTGTTTGTAACTGGTAGCGCATTTACTTGGGATCAAACAGTTCGTGGTAACGAACTGTAGTAAGGAGCGACCCGGCTCAATAGTAACCAAAAGTCTAAAAAATGGAATTTTGGTACCAATAGCTACATCAAAAGAATTGCATTTTAATGCTGATTTTAAATATATAAGTTTCATCAAGTTTAGTCTTACCCATCAAAAGTAACGAGCCTGAGAAAATTTGCCTTATTTAGGAAAATAGGGGGAAACACCCCCTAAAAGTCGTGGGATCTTAACGAAAATGACACCATCAGATTCAGCGTATCAGAGAACCCTACTGTAGAAGTTTCAAGCTCCTATCTACAAAAATGTGGAATTTTGTATTTTTTGCCAGAAGACAAATCACGGGTGCGTGTTTATTTGTTTGTTTTTTTTTTCCCCAGGGGTCATCGTATCCACCAAGTTGTCCTAGAATGTCGCAAGAGGGCTCATTCTAACGGAAATGAAAAGTTCTAGTGCCCTTTTTAAGTGACCAAAAAAATTGGAGGGTATCTAGGCCCCCTCCCACGCTCATTTTTTTCCCAAGGTCAACGGATCAAAATTTTGAGATAGCCATTTTGTTCAGCATAGTCGAAAACTATAATAACTATGTCTTTGGGGATGACTTACTCCCCCACAATCCCTGGGGGAGGGGCTGCAAGTTACAAACTTTGACTAGTGTTCAAACAGTTCGTGGTAACGAACTGTAGTAAGGAGCGACCCGGCTCTATAGTAAACGAAACTCTAAAAAACGGAATTTTGATGCTAAAATATACATCAAAAGAATCAGATTTTTATGCTGATTTTAAATATATAAGTTTCATCAAATTTAGTCTTTGTCATCAAAAGTTACGAGCCTGAAAAAATTTACCTTATTTTAGAAAATAGGCAAAAGGACCCCCTAAAAGTCACAGAATCGTTACAAAAATCACACCATCGCATTCAGCGTATCAGAGAACCCTATAGCAAAATTTTCAAGCTCCTATCTACAAAAATGTGGAATTTCGTATTTTTTGCCAGAAGACAAATCACGGGTGCGTGTTTATTTGTTTGTTTTTTTTTTCCAGGGGTCATCGTATCGACCAAGTGGTCCTAGAATGTCGCAAGAGGGCTCATTCTAACGGAAATGAAAAGTTTTAGTGCCCTTTTTAAGTGACCGAAAAAATTGGAGGGCACCTAGGCCCCCTCCCACGCTCATGTTTTCTCCAAAGTCGACAGATCAAAATTTTGAGATAGCCATTTTGTTCCGCATAGTCAAAAACCTTAATAACTATGTCTTTGGGAATGACTTACTCCCCCACAGTCCCTGGGTTAGGGGCTGCAAGTTACAAACTTCGACCAGTGTTTACATATAATAATGGTTATTGGGAAGTGTACAGTCGTTTTCAGGGGATTTTTTTTTGGTTTTGGGGTGGGGTTGAGGGGAGGGAGTTATGTGGGGGGATCTTTGCTTGGAGAAATGTGTCATGGGGGAACAGAAATTCAATGAAAAGTGTGCAGGGTTTTCTAAAATTACTATAAAAAAAAAAAAACAATGAACAATTAAACATGGAAGAGTTTTTTTTTTCAATTGAAAGAAAAGAGTAGCATTGAAACTTATAACGAACAGAGATTATTACACATATGAGGGGCTCTAAAAATACTTTAGCATAAAGAGCGAGGTATTTAGGAGGAGATGAATACCTCGCTCTTTATGCTATAATATTTTTAGTAATTTCAACTATTTATTCTACGGCCTTTCTGATTCAGGGGTCATTCTTAAAGAATTGGGACAAAACTTACGATTTAGTGTAAAGAACGAGGTATTAACGAGGGTACAAACCCCCTCATATACATAATAAAAATTAAAGAATAAAAAAGTTTGTTACGTAAGTTAATTCTAAAGTTACGTATATTTTTTGCTAATAAAAAAATTCTTTAAAAATTAAAATTAATAGTTGCCTTTTTATGTAACCGAAAAATTGCATGGCAACTAGGCCTCCTTCCCCATCCCTTATTTCTCAAAATCGTCTGATAAAAACTAAGAGGAAGCCATTTAGCCAAAAAAGGAATTAATATGCAAATTTTATTTGAATAATTTACGTATGGAGAGTCAAAATCAAACATGCATTAATTAAAAAACGTTCAGAAATTACATTAAAAAAAAAACTAGTTTTTTTAACTGAAGGTAAGGAGCGACATTAAAACTTAAAACGAACAGAAATTAATCTGTATATGGAATGGATTGTCCCCTCCGCAATCCCTCGCTCTTTAAGCTAAAGTTTGACTCTTTGCCACAATTCTGCTTTTTAAAACAATTAAAAGCTTTAGCGTAAAGAGCGAGGGATTGCGGAGGGGACAATCCATTTCATAGACGGAGTAATTTCTGTTCGTTTAAAGTTTTAATGTCGCTCCTTACTTTCAGTTAAAAAAACTAGTTTTTTTTAATGCAATTACTTTCAGAGAATGTTAAGGGATGTTGAACAAAATCAAATCACAATATGTGCATGCTGATTGTCAAAAGAGCGCATAAGCAATATCTCAGGAACTGCTGAGGGAGTTCAGTTGAAACTTTCAGGGCACATTGGACAGCACTTGAACTTTCAGGGAATGCTGAAGTGATTTTAAATTAAGTCAAAAGACACTATGTACATCCAGCTTATCAACAGAGTATATCTGTAATATCTTAAAAGAGGCTACGGGTCAGAATATTCAACCTTGGTTGTCAGAAGGGTATATCTAAAGTATCCCAGGAGCAGCTAATGACATTTAGTTTACACTTTCTTGGAATGTCGAGGAGGTGTTGAAATAAATGAAAAGCAAATAATTAGAACTATTAAGTTAAAAGTTTGAATTAGAAGTTTCCAATAATCAATATCAAATGTTCTATTTATTTTCATTAGCTCTTTAATATATATATATATAAATATATATAAGAAACATAATTTTATATTTAATTTTTGTTGATATTTCAAAAAACAAAAGTATACTGTTCAAGATACATATAGTTTTCAATTAAACACAAATGACGCAACAATCTTTAGACTTAGAAGAGGAAAAGGGCAGTACCCAAACTTCTGTTGTGTTTTATTGTGTAGTAATTTTTGTTCGTTTAAAGTTTGACTTGACATTTAATTTTTACTCATTTTGAAACTTATCTATTGATCTACATTAGTACCTGCTTTCTCTATACTTTCTATGATCGTTTATTTTAAAATCTGTTAGTTTTGGGTTTCAATTATTGTTTAATAGTAATTTTTGGTCGTTTTGAGTTGGAACCATTATAGGAATCTATTTCTGCTTGTCTTAAGTTCAACATGGCTCTTTTCTTTTCTTTATAAGACTTCTTTTTCAGAATTTTCTTTTTATTAATTATGGTAAATATTGGAAATGGCTCGGTTTAAAAAGATCTTAGTCCATATTTAGTGCAGCAGCGAGCTAGGTCAAAGCTGTAGTTAATTCTTTCTGACCTAAAACTCTACGAATCAAAAAGTAGAAATGGAGCCACTTGTTGAAATCAGAAATCGGTAAATCTATGCTAAACCTATCGCAAAACCTATCGGTTAACCTATGTGATCTGAGGGACAAAGCAGGTCTACTTTCAATACCCCCGTCTCTCTCCCATAAAAAAACAAGTTTTTAGCTGCAAGTAAGGTGCGACATTAAAACTTAAAACGAACAGAAATTATTCCAAATTTGAAAGGGGTTATTCCCTCCTCATTTCCCCGCTCTTTATAGTAAAGTTTTACTATTTCTCACAACTCTACTTTTTAAAACAGTAAAAAATTTTGGCGTGAAGAGCAAGGCGTTGAGGAGGGGACAACCCTTTTCATATACGGAATAATTTCTGTTCGTTTTAAGTTTTAATGTCGCTCCTTACTTGCAATTAAAAAACTTGTTTTTTTTATTTAATTTCTGAATGTTTTTGAATTAATGCATCCTTTGATTTTGGCCACCGCACATGAATAATTAAAACGAAATTAGCATATTAATTTTTTTTTGTCCAAATAACTTTCTCATATTATAAATATTCGTAGCTTAACTTACGTAACGAACTTCTGTATTTGTATATTTTTATTACATATATGAGGGGGTTCGCTCCCTCAAGCTTGAATTTTGTCCCAATTCTTTAAGAATGACCCTTGAATCACAAGGGCCGTAGAATAAATAGCTGAAATTACTGAAAAACTTTTTAGCGTAAAGAGCGAGGTATTGTGGAGGAGACGGACCCCCTTATATGCGTAATAGTTTCTGTATGTTCTATGTTTTGATGCTGCTCCTTACTTCCAACTGAAAAACTTGTTTATTTATTTTCTCATTGAATTTTTTTTAATAATGCTAGAAAATCCTGCGCCCTTCATCGGAATTCTCTTCCCTTATAGGAATATCCTCCCACATAACCCCCTCCACCAGACCCCCCCTCCTCAACGCGAAAAAGTCCGCCATATAACGCCTGTACACTTCCCAATAACCATTACTATATGTAAACAATCGTCAAAGTTTGTAACTTACAGCCTTTCCCACGGGGACTGCGGGGGATTAAGTCGACCTGAAAGACATAACCATTAGATTTTTCGGCTATGCTGAACAAAATGGCTTTCTCGAAATTTTGATTCGTTGACCTTTGAAAAAAATGGGCGTGGGAGGGGGCCTAAGTGCCGTCCATTTTTTTGGTCACGTAAAAAGGGCGCTAGAACGTTTAATTTCCGTTAGAATTATTTAGAATGTAAATTTCCGTTTACATTCCGTTAAAATTCCCTCATGCAACATTATAGGGCCACTGGGTCAATACAATCACCCCTGAAAAAAAAACAAAAAAAAAACAAATAAACACGCATCCGTAGCCTGTCTTCTAGCAAAAAATACAAAATGCCACACTTTTGTAGATAGGAGATTGAAACTTCTACAGTAGAGTTCTCTGATACGCTGAATCTAATGATGTAATCTTTATTAAGATTATGGGGGTTTCCCCCCTATTTTCTAAATAAGGCAAACTTTCTCAGGCTCGTAACTTCTGATGGATAAGACTAAACTTGAAGAAACTTATATATTCAAAATCAGCATAAAAATACAATTCTTTTGATGCAACTATTGGTATCAAAATTGTATTTTTTAGAGTTTTGATTACTACTGAGCCTGATCACTGCTAACTACAGTTCGAAATGTTTGAAAAGAAATTTTTTATGAGAAACATAGGCAGTTTTTTTGCTTCGTTGCAAGTAAAAAAAAAAACTACAGATTTTTCAATGTTAAAGACATATAGATGGCACCTCTAATACACCCCTCCCCTGAACAAGTACGTTTTTAGAAGAAAGATAGGTATTTTGCACATTTTTTTGAACTGGAATCATACAAATACATTCAATCTCTGCTGTTTAAGAAGAAAGATGGGCTGGTGGCCTTCCGTCACCTCCCTTCGCTAACGTTTTAACAAAATGGTAGGTACGTGGCATCTTGTTGGAAGCAAAATTATGAAGATTCCGATCTCTGTGATTAGAGGCTCAAAATGTGCTCCTGGAATATCCAAGATTCCTCCCCACCAGTTTGTTTTGGAATAATTTAAGAAACTTTTTCGCAAAATAAGTTTTTCGAAGAAAATTTAACAGCTCCGTCAAACAGAAAATGAGCAGAAATAAAACTAAATAATCTTCCAGGCCTAAAACTACCCCGAATCACCGTCAATTAATAAATTAAACCCAAAACGAAGGAAAAAAATATATTTTTGATGTTTTCAGTTTTTTGACTTTATTAAATAAAAACTTATAAAAAAAATACCAATATATGCATATTAAACAGACAATCGACGGTCATTGTTTTTTCAGGAAAGTGCAAATTATGTTATGGTCTTGAGAAGGCATGGGGCAGCCCTACTCAAGTTAATTGCTACTCTTTTTGAGTTTGAATCGTTTTTTTATTGTAATTTGTGTTTATTTGGTTTTCATTTATTAATTGATGGTGATTTGTTGTAGTTTTACGCTTAGAAGATAATTTTTTTTTCATTTACAAAACCAAAACATATTTTCTCCAAAATGCTGTCGCGCTTAGGAAAACTTCACACTTTTGTAAATACACGGCAGTAAAAATTTTGAGCTTAATTCTGCTCATTTTTGGTTTAATGAAGCTCTTTACTTTTCCTCGAAAAACTTTTTTAATTTAATATCTGTTCTGTTTTTATTGAAATAGGCTTTTTATGATTTTTTTTTATCTTTTTGTTTTTTTTCTATAAGAATCCCTAGTTTGGTTTGCTATATGTTGGAGAAACCTTCTCAACAATTTTTAATATTGATACAAATGACATTGTTTAATTTAATTTTTTACGTCTTCAATTTGATTTGAAAAATGAAATTTGAGACCATTTCAAAAATATTCTATCTAAGCTCTTGGCATCTGGGTACACTTACACTCTTTTGATTTATTTAAATTGTAAGAGAAGAGATAGTAATAGTAGTAGCCCCGAAAGTGTTTGCTCTTGGCATCTGGGTACACTTACACTCTTTTGATTTATTTAAATTGTAAGAGAAGAGGTAGTAATAGTAGTAGCCTCGAAAGTTCCAACTTAACATCACTCCTACTTAATACCTTCAGTTTTTCTCGATATATTACTGAGGTATCTTGTTGGTGACCATGTGATACATATTCCCTTTTGGTCAGATGCTCTTCCCCTTTAAGCAATCTCTAAAAATTCCAACTTATTACATAAATCAATTCTTGACACACGTTCTTTGACAATGTGCACATACATAGGGTCTGTTGATTCAGTTTAAATTTCCCCTCAATATTGTAAATAGAGTAGTGTGGTAGTAGTAGTGGTAATGGTAGCAGTAATAATGCTAGTATTTGTAGTAGCAGCGGTAGCATGCAAATATTGCCTTTTTGATCATCTCTCTTATCATTTCTTGAAAGTTACCAATTAATATACTCAGTCATTCCTGAGTTACGCCCTTTTGATAATCCATATTCACATAACGTGTTTAGATTTAGTTCAACACTCCCTCAACATTCGCTGAAAGGATTTGTATTTTATAAAGGGTATTAAAAATACCCTTTGTATTTTTGGAAAGTAAAGTTAAAATGTGTATACCTTTCTCAATGACATATACTTTATGTAAACAATGAACGAATTGCCTAATTTACAGCCGTTGCGCGGCTGTAAGTTGAAATTCCCAGGAGGTTGACATCCCCAGAGGCATAATTACTGGACCTTTCAACAATACTGAATAAAATATCCCTCTTAAGCTTTTATCGGATGTGTTTGGGGAATGAAGGGTTTGGAGGGTTTGGTTGCCCTCTATTCACTTTTGACTCCTTAAAAGGGCACTGGAACTTCTAACTTCCAATTAAACGATCCCCGCACGAAGTTTATACGACCATCCGCTCGATACAATTGTATATGCCCGGGGTATAGCTTACAAGCCTTGCTCTCAGACTCTAGGTGGGGGGGGGGGTCAACCCAGAAGGCATAAAGTTCAGATCTTTGGACTATTTTTTGAACAAAATGCTATCTCAGAATTTCCATCGGATAATCTCCGATTACTTTGACTCTTAAAAAGGGCACTGGAACTTCTTATTTCCAATCCCACGATCCCTCTCCAAATCTTTTATGACTACTCATTCCATAAAAACCTTATATGCCCCCAAGACATAACGTAAAAACCTTCCCCTGTGGGGGTTGTCAACCTGAAAGACATAGACACTGGACCTTCCAACTTCTCTGAACATAATGGCTACCTCAATATTTTGATGGGATGATTTTGGAGAAATGATTAATGAGGAGAGAGGGCTTTTTACCCTCCAATCACTTTCAATTATTAAAAAGGGCACTAGAAGTTTCAATATCCAATTGAAAGAGCCCCTGTAGAAGATTCTGCTACAACTCCTTCTATGCGAAATACCTTCGTCTGAATACAAATAATACATTGTGCCAACCCCATTCCTTACTTTGGCAGTGCTATTGCGCTGCCTATGATCGATCATATCCTTTACCCTTTTCTGAAAATTGTAAATTAATATACACACTCATTCCTGACTTAAGCCTTCTTGGCAGTCCGTATACAAATAACATGCTTTGATTTAGTGCGACCCTCCCTCAACATTTTTCTGAAAGGCTCATCTGAACACCCTTCGTCTTTTTGGAAAGTATAAAGTTCATATAGGCATACATTAAGTTAGTATAAAGTTTATGTAGACCAAACAATGAACAAATTACCTAACTTACAGCCCTTGCTCTAAGGACTGTGGAGAGGTTGACATCCCCAAACACATAATCACGAGACCTTCCAACAATGCTGAACAGAATTTAGATTGGATATGTTTGGGGAAATGAGAGTGGTGGGTGTTGGGTCTAATTGCCCTTCATTCACTTTCTACTATTAAAATGGACACTAGAACTTTCTATTTCCAAGCGAATGAGCCCCTTTGAAAGTTTTTATGACAACTCCTTCTAAACGATGCGCCCTGGTCTAAAAAACAAAATAATAATAGTAATGCTACACTGTGCCCACATCGCTCTTTACTTGGGCAGCGCCATTGTGCTGCCTATGAAAGCAAGTCAGGTTTATCTTTTTACCAATTGACTTGAAACTTATGAGGTAAGAATTCCGGCCGAAGGGGGCTTGGAATTGAGAACAATTGTTTCAATAGCGTTACACTCCTGAATTGACTTTGTAGTGATGGTTTTCAGATCGAAACTTGTGCTGTGAGCACCTAATGCTAAGGGGAAAACACGAATATTCTAAGACGTATAAATTTTACAAGCCTACTCTTCCTTCCTCAAAAAAGTATCCCGATTTTCTTAAAATAATTGCCGTGTTGTGACGCTCAAGAAAACACTGAGAAAAAGCATAGGCCATTGGCTTTTGCGGAACAGAAGCCAGCAAGCTTTCAAGTTTCTCTGTATTCTAAAAAACGAACAAAAATAAATTATGCACAATAAAAAATTATTGTTCTCAAAGAAGCAGCTTGACAATATTCAAAAAAAAAATGTATTTTACTTTAAATACACAAAAAAAACGAATTAAGGTTTGGACAGGGCACAAAATTGGAAATAAGAAATCTTAAAGATTTTTGGCTAAAAGCTGAACAGGGGAAAATAAGTATTTTGAAAAGTAATTTACCTCATATGAGTTCAGGACTGCTACAAAATTACTATAGTGTCCACTGCTTTCTTATTCACCATCATCACGAATTGTCCGGGGGAAAGAACCGGAATATGGTCAATGAGCTAATTTGAATATTTTTGTTGGGTGACTTAAAACGCAAAAAGAATAAAATGACAACTTGGTGCCGGTGAGATAAAAAAAAATAAAAAATGGCGACTCTAAACATAGGGATAGAAAAAAAGAACGAAGGTTAGACTTCCGCAACTTTAATTGGTTTATTCCATTCTTAAAATTTAGCGCGAATCTTAGTTAATAGTAAAATCTCACCATGAAATCTTGTAGAATACACCCTAAAGTTTTTTCTTTGCCTAAAATTCTGTACCTACCGCTGTATTTTTATAAAAAAAAAGTAGGTCCCGCCTTTTCTTTCAATGGCTTCAATTTTTTTTTAGCTAAGATGTTGAAAAATGAACATTTAAAAATAATCATTTTTTGCTCATTTCCTCGTTTGAATCTGGGTTCACACAAACTTAACTGATACAATTTTATACAAAACAGCACGTTTTGCGTGAAACGTCAAATCCATATCACATATAGTGAAACCAGGCTGATCAATGTAAGCAGTCCTAAGCACCATTTGGTTACAAAAGTGACACACAAAAGGCTAGGCTTATGAATATTTTGTCAATCATATTTTTTTGGGGGGAGTTAGGGGCATTTTTGAAAACCTTCTTGTGATGCCCCTGAGAATATTTGGCCGAAATAGGCGCTTACTGCTGCTAATTTCAGTCACCGCCCAGCCTCTGAGTATCCTGCCAATGTCTAACCATGATTGGGAGGTTTATTTTCAATATGCTGCCGAGTTTGGATGTAGTGAAAATGGTATTGGCTTCCAAATTAATGTCCGGTGGATCCATTTTCCTGAACAGATTTGGTACCGATCATGGTGCAAAAATGTCCACTGAGGAGTAATCGAAGGTGAGAGAAAAAAGTTTTCCAGCCAGTATCAAGTCCCGTTTAAAATTATTAAATCCAAGGAGAGCCAATCCAATGGACATTGAATATAGTCAAATAGTCCATTGAGTCAATAGTCCTAGGCTATATTATTGTTTATGATTTTTAGTTCGGAGATAGTCCAAGGCTACATTATTGTTTATGACTTTTGGCTTGGAGGCAGTGAGCCTTGGTGGCCTGAACCTTGATTCAATTTTGTGGATCTGGCAGTAATAATAATGTTTTTTTCTCTGCTTTAAAGGATATTCTGGACAGATTGGGTATCACAAAGATTGCAGTTTTGCTGTGTCCTTCAGCCGTGATCCCTTTAGCGAGAGAAAAAAAGCACAACTTTGTGAACAAAAGGTAAAGATTTTTGGAATGAGCCAAGTTGTAAATTACTTACGCGCGGGAAAAATGGACTATAAACTTAAAAGGACTCTAAAAGTAATTTCAATGAGGAATTTGAAAAAAAGACTTTTTAAAAATGTACATTGCAATCTGTGTTTTCTGTAATTTGCAGTTGCACGGCAATTAGTAGTCTGGGTCATTTCTCCAAATTTCTTGTTTACTCTGTCATCTATAGTTGTTTTTCATATAATTAAATAGAAAATAGATAGCATTTAGGAGCACCAGATCCAATAGAAATTAGCAATAATATTTAAAACTTTCCTCTCTAGCCTATTGGAATTGGTAGCCTATAAGAAAATGGTAATTTTCTTAGTGCTTGATATTTCAATCTAAGTTTGGTTTTCAGATCTGCTCTACTTATTTTCTCAAATAGGCTTGCAGTTATCATCATGAGTATCAGTTGTCAATCATTTTACAATTGTTTACTAAAAAGGGTCTCAATAAATAGCTAGGCCATAGAAGAATAGGAAGCCAAAGTCTGTAAAATTTCGCCATTTATCCAGAGTCATACTAAATGATATTTTTTCGAAATTCAGATCAATTTCATAGCCTATAAGATGAGTACAGAATAGCCAGTAGGCTGCTTAAAGGTAAAGGATACGGCATTAGACTTTACAGTCCCTACTGGTGGTGCTGATCTCCGTTTCTTGACCCTTCAGCCAGGAAGTGCAATGGGCGGCTGGGGGCCAACCATCCTGTGCTTTCGCACACCCTTCCTGTTTACCTTCCCCAGATTTCTCCAGGTACCCATTTTAAGCTTACAGAGTCACGCCACTGACTCCCGTCCCAAACTGAACAATTAGGTACACTGGGATTTGAACCCGCATCCTTTCAGACAAAGGTTCCCAAATCCAGCTTACCAACCAACTTGGCTAGGATGGCTATAAGTAGGCTGCTTAGCCTATGGTAAAATCGTAGTTTAGGAGCTTTTTGGCATCTTGAAAAGTGGTTGAATTAGGAAATTGAACATTTCAAGGGTAGACTAGCCCTTAGTGTTTTGTGCAATTCTAGATTAAGATCTTTTTGCTATCTTGAAAAGTGGTTGTATTAGGAAAATGAAACTCTCAGGGATGGATGTACAGCAAAAAGTAGCCTATAAAGTATCAATATGCTTACCTTAAAAGGCTGACTTTATTATATTCTAAAGTTGTTTCAAAAATAATATTTATGGTAAGTATTTCTATTAACAGAGTATTCAGATAGCTAAGAAACAAATTTACCTCAAGAATCAGAATATCATCCTGAATCCAAACATGACATTTCTTTCTATTGCAAATTCAATTTTTAATCTAACCTATCCTTTTAAGCCTTACCAAAAAATATAGCCCACATTATATATTTCCCATGCATTTATGGATTCTCAATTTTGTCATCATTGATTCAGTTTATTGGAAATTGGTTTAACAAAATTGATGTTAACACAGGAATAAAAGCTATATCTACAATAAGAGATTAAGATATCATTTTCAAGAGCTTAGAAAGGGCTTAAAGTTGAATTTTCAATGAAAACAAATGTCATATTTTGACTCAGGATGAAATTATGATTATAAAGGTATGTTGATATAAATAAGAAAAGCAGTGAACAACAGCAATAGCCTATATTTAAGAACTATAGCCTACCAAATAATATTATGAAATAATAATAATAGTATTGAATTAATGTGTAAATCCAGACTTAGGCTATTCATAATTTTTTAGAAGTTTTTTTTTCATACTTATACAATTTTTTGAGAATTTATAGATGATTTTGCATTACACATTTTTTTTTTTATCTGTTTAACTATGATAGATAAATCAAACAGACCTGTCATAACCAGAAATGCCCTGCACTATTACAGTCCAAGTGAAAATAACAAGAACAGAAACAAAACAAAAAATCTCATACCCAGCAAAGGTCTCCTCAAAACACTATGCTCCCAAACACAAGCAAAGCTCTCACAACAGCCATATACCAACCTTCAATGCTTTCCCTGATGACCAAGTGCTTTATGACCTCATTGCAAGAGTGGAAAATTCTGTAAGATAAATATCCTTGGAAATTGCACTGTTAAGATCTGAATTAGCCAAAAAACCAAGCTTTGAAGAAATGCACCAGTATGCTGACAGTATATTCCTGGATTTAAACTCAAAACTAGAGAGCATTAAAGAAAGGCATGTTCAAACAGTTCAAGATGAGAACTGAAAAATAGTCAGACAAGAAGCCTTTTGTCTGCAAAAAATCCAACATGAAAATGAGTATTGTTGTGAAAAATTTGCCACAAACTGACCCTTTAGAGGACATCAACAAAGTTAAAGAAATAATTCAAGACAAGCTACAGCTTCCAGTGCCTACAATTGTGAAGGCCATACTACTTGGAGAAAAATGAAGAAATTCTGCAAACACCAATAGCAGAAATTGTCTACTCCTTGTCAGTGCCACTGTTGACAGGGGGGGGGGGGAATTTGCCCCCAATAATTTAAAGAAATAATTAAAGTGATTTTAAAACTGTTGCTTGTTTTAAGTTTCAACTTTGTTCTTTACTTTGAGCAAATAATTTTTTTAAGTTATCCATCCTCATTTTTAATACAAAAAAAAATGCAAAAAACATTGGTCTCTTACACTTCTTAATATGTTCTGCATTAATATCTATGCAAATATACTGCCTTTAAAACCTTATCATCAAGTAAATAGGTAAGCATAGTTAATGGAAAAATTGTGAAAATGTACTATACTTCCCATTGTGCAATGTTTACTCAGGTCAAATTGTTTCCCCTGATAAGTAAAGGTCTTTTACTTCCTAAAATCTATCTTTTCAAAAAAGATTTTATTGTTTGAAAACTTCCAAAATGGATATGAATACACCCTCTACATCTGGAAATAGGACAAATGGTATCACTAAAAAAGGAAATTTTTTTCATTGAAAAACATTAAAAAAAAATCAAAAAAAAAGAAAATAAGACTTGGTGCTTTTTATAGTAATATTTGTACTGTAGCTAGACAGGTCAAATTGGTTGCAGTTTAGCAATAACAGTTAGTAAGAATCACTGAAAACATCCAGGAATCATTTAATTGTTTTAATTTTTTACTTCCAATATTTAAACCAAAACTCAATATAGCTCCAAATTCTCTTTGTCATAACTGAAATAACTAGTGAGCATTGATAATGTCCTATTCCTTGCATTTTGGATTCACATACTAACCCATAAAAGTAGAACCACCCCTAAGTAAATAGTAGTAGTAGTAACTTGAACTTCTAAATATTTCTTTTAACTAGCTCTAAAAAAAGAATTGAAATAAATGTATTGAGGATCATTACTGGTATTAGTCATGTTTCATGTAACACCAGTGCAACTTGTGTGACATTTATCTCTGTATCAGCATGTTGTAAAAAATTTCTGCTGCAAGTAGGACAAAGTGAATCTGAACAATCTATGTATATTTTTGTCAAATCAGAAATTTTATGCTCACAAATAAGCAGTACCAACCCATGCTCTTTATCTATTGTTATTAGTTTTAAAATGTAGTACTAGGAGATCAAGCTTTGCCAAGCTCAATGAGGGGAGTTGTAATCCTGTATAAGTTGTCTCCTGTATTATGTTTCAACAATGGTAATTTTAAGGGTGTAGTTTTTGATTTGCTAAGATGTCATTTTCAAATCTATGCAACTGAATGATGCAATATATGGGGCTGTTGGAATTTTGCATAGTTCAATGGTGAGATTTTGTCTTCTATGATGGGTGCAGAAGTTAAAGGAAGTGAAGGAGGATATGCTCTCTAATATTAATGGTAAAGCTGGCAATTAATCTGAGCTTATTAAACTCACCATCAACCACCCAAAGTGTTTACAGTACACTGCTGTCATCTGCACCAACTCATTGCTGATAGCCTTAGTAAAAGCTGAGTCTGCTGCTCAATTTATGTTTGTTTGATGCATGTTCATATACTTTTTTTTTAATTTAACTGAGTAACATCTTTGCTAAATCGTGAATTTTCTACATTATTGCTTGAAGAAAAATGTCATATTGAAGACTTAGGGAATGAATGGGTTATCTTTACTTTTCAACAGCTTGTTACAAGCCTCTCCCATGAGGTGGAAGAGAGCTTATGTGGTCCCAGGATCAGGACAGCTGGGCTGCTATATATTCTGTAATTTATTAATCCAGAATAAGCATGTCCTTAGGCTCAGCAATGTAAAATGGCCAAACTTTTGGTTGCTTAAACTGTTCTGTAAAAACCACCTTTGTCCAACTCTCAACTTTGGTGTGTTTTATAATGTTATTAAAAATGTTTTTTGTATCAATTTTAGTTAGTTCTAACAGACTAATAAAAGTACTAAAAGGCAGAGTCTCTTTCTTACTACTTCTACTGACAACTCACCACAGCACCAAGCCACTGGAGGCCAACACAGCTATGCATGATCCTCCTCCATCCCAATCTATTCAAATTCTCCCTCTTTACACCCTCCCAGGAAGTTCTCATTTCGTTTAAATCTTTCTTTATGACATCCTCCCACCCCAGACAAGGGTGACCTGCTTTCTGTTTAGCTCTAGACAGTTGGCCGAAAAGGACAATCTTTGGCAATCTGTCATCCTTCATCTGCAGAACATGTCCTAGCCATCTCAACCTCTCTCATTGTAGCCCTAGAAAGTAGAATTGAACCACATTTTTTGTACATCCTACTATTTGAAATACAGTCAGTCAGCCAGGTATCCAATACAGTCTGTAGGCAATTTCTCTGGAAAATATCTAGTAAATCTTCATCTGTTTTTCAGAGTGTTCATGCTCAAGAGCCATATTTGTCCATTGTCATAACTGTGAAAAAAACACCCTGAGCCTTGACTATTCTACTTTCAACATCTTCACTGCTCCCACTGTTTTTACTACTAATGCTACCAAGGTAACTGAAGATGCCTACCTGATCAATTTTGTTGTTACCCAATGTCGTCTTTTCATCTTCTCTTATTCCTAGCCTCAGTGACTCACTCTTCTTAACATTAATTTTCAAACCTATTCTAGCACCCTGAACTTACAAAACCTCTGAAATTTTATTAATTTGGTCACATTTTCATCTAGGACTTAAATCATCAGCATAATCAAATTCCAGGAGAGTTTTTCCTCCCCATTTGATTCCGTGGTCTCTTGCCTTTCCTGTGCTCCTTAAGACAAAGTCCATCAAAATGGTCCATATGAAGGGGGATAGAAAACAACCCTGCTAAACTTTTGATTTAATACAAAACCAGCTGCTAATCTCATTTCTTACCATGACCACAGCAGTATTATTCTTGTACATAGCACTAATCACTTTAATGTATATATCTGGTTTACCATATAAAGATAAGACCTTTGCTAAAGCTCTTCTATCAGCAGAATTGATTGCTTGCTCATAATCTATAAAACTGAGGACTAAAGGTGTTTGATAATTCAGGCACTTCTCAATTATTAACCTAAGAGTGAAAATTTGGTCAAAACATCTTCTACCATTTCTAAAACCACACTGTTCTTCTCTTAAAACTTTGTAAAAAAATTTTGTCTCAAAACTTTGCCTACAGCATCTCTCAGCCTAAAAAGTATCATATTACTAAATAACTTGCTACCTACAGAGACCAGACTAATGCCCCAATAATTGTAACACCCACTCTTATCACCTTTTTTATACAGTGGTTTGATTAAGGTTTTCTTTAAACTGATAGGTACTTTCCCTTTTTGAAAAATCATATTCATTATCTTCAGTAGCTTATTTCTAACCTCAGAACTACCATATTTAAAACACTCATTTACCACACCATCAACACCTTGAGCCTTAATATTTTTTAATACTTTTAGTACTATTGCTAATTCTTCTTCACAAAACAAATCTTCCTTTACATCCAAGGTATTACACTCTTTTTCATTTTCCTCTATATCTTTTCCCACAACTGTATCTTGGTTTAGCACATTCTCAAATGTTCTGTCCATCTTTCTTTAACCCTCTCCCTATCACTAACTGTGGCCCCATTCCTATCTTTAACTGAGACAAGTCTAGATTGACTACTCCCTCTCAATTTATTAACACGCCAGTACAATATTTTACTATTATGCCATCTAGCTGCATCTTCCAGATTCTTGGCAATTTTATCCATGACCATCACTTCACACCTTCTTAGTTCATATATTTTTATTTTTTTCATTAAATAATTTTCACAAATTATTTTTCAAAAATTATTCCAACCATCTCTCACATTGTCAAATTCTAAACTCTCAAGTTTAGCATTCAATTGTTCCTGGAAAGTATCTCTCAAATTCTCATCCTGGAGTCTACCAACATCATAATTTCCTGGGAGGTAGTTACCCTTCCATAGTTTCAGCTTTAAATTAACCCTAGACACTACCAGATGGTGATCTTTACTTTTAACATCAATAAGAACACTCCTATGTACCCTAGTATCTTATATTGATCCTGCCAGTCTTTGATTTACTATAACATTATCAATAAGGCTTGCTGTCTTACCATCATGTAAATACCATGTCTCTGTAAATACCATACCATACCATCATGCAAATACCATGCCTAAATACCATTACTGTTTTCTTTTCCTATACCAAATTTACCTAGGCTAGGATACCATCTATCCCTATTCCTACCAACCTGGGCATCAAAATCTTCTAGTAAAAACACTATATTTCTACATTACATGGGACCCTGTCTATTTGCTCCTGTAACTGTAAGTAAAATTCATCTGAGTTACTAGTATCTCTGTCAGTTGGTTCAACAGGGGCATATACTACTATAACTGATACCCTGAACTTCTAGTCATAAAATGAGTAATTAGTATTCTATTATTAATGCCTTCCCATCATAAACAAGACTTAACAGCTTCCTCATTAATCATGAGCCCTACTCCCTGTCTATGTACCCTATCCTTCCTGCCTGAGTAAACAAATTCTATATTTCCTAATTTCCTGCCCTGGAATATGAGTTTCTGAAACTCCTAATAAGTGCAGTCTGAATCATGTGAATTTGTCAGTCAAAATGTTGATACAATAGTCATTTTTAACTTCGAAACATTCCAAGTTTCATGCCTAAAAATATTATGCTACTATAGGGAGGCATTACATAGTAGATAGATTAGCTAGGAAGAGGTTTTTTGGCCCAAAAACGCATATCAAAACAGACAAAGCCCAGAAGAATTATCCATTATTCAGAATCCCATGCAAATGCTGTATTGTTTACTAGGCTATAATTTCCTTGAGGGGCGCCACTCCTCAAGTGGGAATAGAGTCAAGACAGCCCTTTGCAGAGGCCATTGCCCATAGGTCTAGATCTTATGCCCTGCTGCAGTTTTTCTCCTATAGAGGATCCTCCCATGATGGTGTTCTGTTTCACCATGTAATATAATCCCATTACTGGTAGAAGGTTTGTAACTCATGGGATGTGTGGATACGCCAGTGGGCCCTGTTGATTGTACATTTGAAAGGCCTTATCCTCTCCCAACTCTATTTATGGCCCTGGGCGAGGGTGCCCCAGTTTCTTATTATGGACCCCCAGGGACAAGCTCCCCCCTTGGCCCGTGTCTCCTATGGAGGCAACCTACATATCGGTAGGGTGTTCTCCTATTGCCACCTGGGGACAGAGTGGGATGGGGGAGGCCCCTAAATAGCAGTAGACTATCAGAGCTAGCTTTATAAAGCAGCAGAAAGTAGAAAAAGAAGAAAAAGTTATTTAATAGGGATTTGATTCCCATCTATGTCTTCTTGTAGCAACACAAGAATAGAAAGTGAAGACAATCTTAACAGTGAAAGCAGGTCAACTTTGACCAAATTAATTAACAAACATTATCCAATTAATGGTCCAACCTCAGCTTTTGCAAATATTTGTGATGACTGCTTTCAACAAAGAGACTTATTTTTTCCTTAGACTAATGGAAGAAAATTCAGAACAGAATCATCAGAATTTTCATCCATCTTTAAAAAACACATTGGCCTGTGTTTTTCACAAGTTCTCTAACACCTCTTTCCCTGAGCGTAGAAATTTTAGGGGTTCAAATTTGAAATAAACAATTAAACATTATAACCATTTTGTAGTTTAAAATTTTTTAATCATTATTAAAATAAAATAGAGTTCATAATTGGTAGTAATTTACTTACTATAATACTTACATAATAATACTTAACACTTACTGTAAGTATAAGTAAATTGAAGAGGCTATAACCGCCACTACTTTCCCCTGAAAGATAGCCCATGGTCTTAGACTATCTGAAGGTGGACCCCTCTTGCCCCCTCCCAGTAAAAATGCTGGAGCTGTGCCCCTGCTTCTCATCCAGCTCCCTGAATCATAGTTAGACTTAAAAAGACAAATTTGTTCCAGTCTCATTCAGTGAACTACTGGTATTGTCACTACAGAGCAAGCTATCAGTTATATGTATTGTAGAAGTCAAGCCAAAAAGAAACATAGCAATCCAGAATAGTGAGATTTTCATTCATAGCCACAAGCATGCAACAACTAACATACAAAAATCTGGCCAGAGACATGCAATTTATATGAAAAATGGTCGTGAATACCAGCAAACCCCAGACACAATAGACTATAATGCTAAAGTATTTGAGACGATCTTTAAAGAGCTCAAACTAAGCACCCAAATCATAGTCATTGGGTGTGCATATAGATCACCCTTTCAATCAAGAGAAGATAAGCACGAGTCACTCCAAGACCTGAACAAGATACTGAGCACTGTGGCACTAACCTGAAAACCAGTATACCTTGCTGGTGATTTTAACTTCCCTGAAAGCGATTGGCAACTAAAAGACTCACTAACACACCCGTTTATCTTACTCCTCAGAGAAAACTTTCTCTCACAACTGATCACAGAACCCAGTAGATGCAGAGCAAACAAGAAAGAAAATGTCCTAGACCTCATTGTCACCTGCAGCCCATAAATTGTAGACAGAATCACCATACTTCCTACACTAGGCAAAAGTGACCATTTAATACATCTGGTCAGTTTAATTTTCAACCTAAGCCATCCCCACTATCAGCAAAGGAAAGAACTGAAAAATTTACTAATTCTATGTTTAAAGAAATGGCCCAACAAACGGATTGGACTGTGCTGCAAATGTGAGAAACTTGCAACAAAAAATTTGAGCTCTTTTGTAATATAATCCCCCACTCTGCAGAAGCCTGCACAGAAAGGAAAAAGCTTCCGCATACAAAAACACTGCCACACATGGACTCAATGACCAAAAGACTGATAAATATCAAGAAAAGAAAATTCAACAAACCAAAGAAACTCCAAAAACATAAAATGGAAACATAATCGACCAGAAAAGAATGCATCCAAGCAAGAAACAAGGTGAGAGAAGCAGCTTGACAAGTTGAAAAACAACAAGAGAGGAAAATTGCTTTGACCACGTGAAGAGAAATGCCTATCCTCATAAACAAAGATGGCTCATCCACAAGTTCTCAATCTGAAAGGGCCAACGCTTTCAATGATGTGTGTAGTTCTGTTTGTTAGCTAAAACAAGTAGACCCTAAACCATTGCATGAAACAAATGACTTGAAAGTCTTCATCACGAAGGAAGAGATCAAACTACAGCTCCAGATACTTAAGTCAGACAAAGCCAAAAGCCCAGACGGAATAGAGGCGCTATGGCTCAAAAAGAGTGTTGAAAATATTGTTGAACCTTTGCTAGGAACTTTCAAAGCTCTATAGACAAAGGTGCAATAGGCTACCATCAAGGTGGTCCAAAGCAATTGTTGTCCCCAACCATAAGAAAGTTGAACAATCAAAAGCAGAAAACCATCAACTTGTGTGCCTGACATAACTAGTCATTAAACTTTTTGAAGGATGTATAACGGACAGGATATTGAACCACGTATTGCACAACAATATGATAAATCCCAACCAATATGGGTTCCTAACAAACAAAAGCTGTACAATACAATTATAGAAATGCTCAACGATTGGACATGAGTCTTGGAAGAGTCTCACAGCGTCCTGGCATTACTATTTTATGTCAAAAAAGCTTTTGGAAGTATATCGCATGCAAAGCTAATGGATGAACTCCAACAGTACAATTTGTGTCTGTCTGTGGATGGATCAGGTGACGTCACCTGAAAAAACTGGATCAGGTGACAAAACTGAAAACTGAAAAAACTAAAAAAAGGCAAAAACTACAAAAAAAACTAAAAACTAATAAAAAAAATAAAAAAGCTAAAAAACTAAAAAAACTAAAAAAAGGCAAAAACTACAAAAAAAACTAAAAACTAATAAAAAAGCTAAAAAACTAAAAAAACTAAAAAAAGGCAAAAACTACAAAAAAAAACTAAAAACTAATAAAAAAAATAAAAAAGCTAAAAAACTAAAGAAACTAAAAAAAGGTAAAAAACTAAAAAAAACTAAAAAAACTAAAAAAAAGGAAAAAACTGAAAAATAAGCTAAAATAAAGGTAAAAACCAATAAAAAACTAAAAAAAACTGAAAAAACTAAAAAAAGGCAAAAACTACAAAAAAAAACTAAAAACTAATAAAAAAAGTAAAAAAGCTAAAAAACTAAAAAACTAAAAAAACTAAAAAAAGGTAAAAAACTAAAAAAAATAAAAAATAAAAAAAAACTAAAAAAAAGGAAAAAACTGAAAAATAAGCTAAAATAAAGGTAAAAACCAATAAAAAACTAAAAAGAAAAAAAGGAAAAAACTAAAAAAAATTTTCATCTAAAAAACTAAAAAAAAACTAAAAAAGGTAAAAACTAAAAGAACTAAAAAAGAAAAAAATAAATGACGACACTCAAAGAGAAAGCGACCAGGACAAAAGGAATGTTCGATTAGCAATCAACAAAGCACCGGGACACAGGGAGTATAAATGACGACCAGGACATAAGTAAAAAAAAAAACTAACAAAACTAAAAAGAAGGTAAAAACTACAAAAAAACTAAAAAGAAAAAAACTAAAAAAAGGCAAAAACTACAAAAAAAACTAAAAACTAATAAAAAAGCTAAAAAACTAAAAAAAAACTAAAAAAAGGCAAAAACTACAAAAAAACTAATAAAAAAAATAAAAAAGCTATAAAACTAAAAAAACTAAAAAAACTAAAAAAAGGTAAAAAACTAAAAAAACTAAAAACTAAAAAAAACTAAAAAAAAGGAAAAAACTGAAAAATAAGCTAAAATAAAGGTAAAAACCAATAAAAAACTAAAAAAAAAACTGAAAAAACTAAAAAAAGGCAAAAACTACAAAAAAACTAAAAACTAATAAAAAAAGTAAAAAAGCTAAAAAACTAAAAAAACTAAAAAAACTAAAAAAAGGTAAAAAACTAAAAAAAATAAAAAATAAAAAAAACTAAAAAAAAGGAAAAAACTGAAAAATAAGCTAAAATAAAGGTAAAAACCAATAAAAAACTAAAAAGAAAAAAAGGAAAAAACTAAAAAAAATTTTCATCTAAAAAACTAAAAAAAACTAAAAAAGGTAAAAACTAAAAGAACTAAAAAAGAAAAAAATAAATGACGACACTCAAAGAGAAAGCGACCAGGACAAAAGGAATGTTCGATTAGCAATCAACAAAGCACCGGGACACAGGGAGTATAAATGACGACCAGGACATAAGTAAAAAAAAAAACTAACAAAACTAAAAAGAAGGTAAAAACTACAAAAAAACTAAAAAGAAAAAAAAACTAAAAACTAAAAAAAAACTAAAAAATCTAAATAAACTAAAAAAGAAAAAAAAGGAAAAAAATAAAGGAGAAAAACAAAACTAAAAAACGAATGTATATACAGACCGGGACACCGGGATACAAATGACGACCGGGACAGAGGGAATATAAATGACGACCGGGACACAGGGACACAACTACAACGGGGACACCGGGGGAAACAGGGGGATATAAATGACGACCGGGACACCGGGACAGGGAATGGTCGATTAGCAATCACCATCAACAAAGCTCAAGGGCAATCATTAGAATCATGAGGTATAGATCTGAATACAGATTGTTTTCCCATGGACCATTATATGTTGCATGTTCAAGAGTCGGTAAACCTGACAATCTATTTATATGCAAAGACAATGGGACAGCAAAGAATGTTGTATATTCAAAAGTTTTACGTAGTTAAAACCATATATATATATATATATATATATATATATATATATATATATATATATATATATATATATATATATATATATATATATATATATATATATATATATATCTATATTCACAGGTGGGACATAGGGACACAACTACAATGGCGCGTAACGACTTACGCGCGCGGGGGGGCTTGGGGGGGCGCGAAGCGCCCCCACCAACTAGGTGTTGGGGTGGCGCGAAGCGCCACCCCAACAGCTAGTATATATATATATATATATATATATATATATATATATATATATATATATATATATATATATGTCTGTGTAACGATGACTCTGGTCAAACATTTTCAGATCAATTGCTGGCAATTGGAAACGGAAAGCTCCCAGTAGTGGGAAAGCCAAGAATGTTGTATATTCGCAATTTTTACGTAGTTTGAAACACATATATAAATCTATCTATATTCACAGGTGGAACACAACTACAATGGCGCGTAACTAATATGGCGCGTAACGACTTACGCGCGCGGGGGGGCTTGGGGGCGCGAAGCGCCCCACCAACTAGGTGTTGGAGTGGCGCGAAGCGCCACCCCAACAGCTAGTATATATATATAAAAAAGAAGAAAAAAAAATGTCCTAAATTCCCATGTAAACTCAGCTTTACTTGATTTATTTCTTTTGTTTCAGTCATCCCTACATTTTTGGCTCTTGTTACCTACATTATGATGAATGTCATAAAGCTTGGTTAAATTTCTTAATTTGATGATTTTTTTTCTAGGAGGTCTTTCTCATTGTAAGAAGGAAAAAGAGCTCTATCTTCCTAGATTGCAGTGAAAATACTCAAGTTCTTACCTTTAAGAAAATGATTCAAGGTGAGTTTTGGTACCTCTTCAACTTTATCCGTAGCAACAAGGTTTAGACTGGTAAATATAGAACAATTCCTGTTAATGCAAGAATAAAAAGCCCGACCTTATATGTTTAAACTTTTATCATTTTGATAGTGTTAATTTTATTGTTTTTCAAAACTATAACGTTTTTTTTTAATTGCTTGCCTGATTATTATACTTTTGCTGATTCCAATCTAAATAAACAGGTAATTTGAGAA
This sequence comes from Artemia franciscana, assembly GCF_032884065.1. Classification (NCBI taxonomy): domain Eukaryota; kingdom Metazoa; phylum Arthropoda; class Branchiopoda; order Anostraca; family Artemiidae; genus Artemia; species Artemia franciscana. The sequence goes on along the minus strand of NC_088872.1, from coordinate 32,724,693 downwards.
ATAATAAAGAGATGAACATTTTTTTTTTGTTTTAGAAAAATCTGATTTTACACTAAACATAGATGATGTAGGTCCTATCATTACAGGAATATAAGTAGTTTTTTTGAGGGAAGAGAAGAAGGTGCAGATTTCAAAAAGGGGTTTCTCCAAAAACCTTGCTAAGGAAGTCTGTTCGACCAATCTTATGAGGCATTTGCCATTCTTCTCATGAAGCATATCTATAAAATGTGTTTTAGATAGCTTAATTATAAAATACTAGAATTTCGATCATGGAGGGGTAGTTTGGTATGCTTCCTTAGCTCATAAAACCCAACTGAAAAATATTTCCAGGAAATGACCCTGAAAAAAATTTAGTTTTTATTATTCTTACTGCAGCAACCAAAAACTATGCAAGAACAATTAGATTGGGAAATCAAGTTGATCTTACAAATATTAGTAATCATCAACCCCATCAAGCATTTATTAGAAGGAAACTAAAAAGAAGATATAATTTTGTCAAAATTTCAGTGACAGAGTTGAGTCAGAGACGGGCGGTATGGTTTCAACTGGGTTGCTGATGTGATACTAAATTTTGACTGTGATCTTTCGTCCACATGAAAGTTAATTCCCTCTTTGGAATTTTACAGTACCCTGGTTTTCAAAACAAAGTTGTCTGCATAATTTTTTCATTATAACAAGATCAGCTTTTTTTATGAGTGAGAATGGGGATTTTACTGAATGATTTAATGTTACGTCATGTTTTTGCCAAAGATGTATTGTATCCTTAGGCCATTTTGCTACCCTCACAGAGTATATGAATTGAAGGTGGAACTTTGCAAATGGAACCAAAGCTGTGCTCTTTGTGATGGGGATTTTGCTGATGGTATATCCACCATAGCTCGTTTAAGGGAGAAACTATAGAATAACATCAAGATAAGCCTGTTGATGATCTTTTTGATTTTGATGGGATTTATAGTGTCTGATCCCTCCTGGAGTACGTAGTTGACAAAGACGAAGAACGGTGAATTTTTGAGAAGGATACTGCATTTTTCAGATTGTGCCTGCTTAGTCGTCAGTTTGTAATACTCAAGAGGTCATCACGAAAAGAAACTATTGTTGCCTCATATGGCAACCGCATTGGGAAAACCTAGATTTAAGTAAATCTATATGCTCAGGCAGATAAATCGGATGACTTCTGTCAGTTTGTTCGAACCCAGTATGGTTTTTTTTTTCTGAAGTTATTTTACTTTTTGCATGCAGAATAAAGGAAATATTCGTGTTGCTTAATTCTGAAGGAGTGGGCTGAAACCTCAAACACAAAGATCTATTCTAATAAATTGATTTAAGTTCTCGCCTGACCAGCACAAAGATATAAATTTTATCTTCGCTCTCCTTGTCACTTACTTGAAGTTTACTTCGATTTATAGGTGGAAAAGACAAATTGGTCAAGTAGTAAGAAAAAAAAATCTTTATGCTATATTGTTAGTTTTAAAAAGTTTTAAAAGATAGTGCTCTCAAAGTACGCCTGGCAGAAATTTCAGTTTTTGCCTGACCAGCACAAAGTTTTAAATTTTATTTTCGCTCTTCCTGTCACTTACTCAAAGTTTACTTCGATTGGTAGGTGGAAAAGGCGAGTTGGTCAAGTAGTTTAAAAAGCAGTATTCTTAAAATACGCCTGGCAGACCTTATCCTTCAGAAAAGGATATTTCATGCCGAGCTAGCTCTTATAATGTCTTGTTTAGCAGAGGTGTGGGGTATGGAGAAAATAGAAAAGGTAGACCGGTTACATTTAATGTATTTTAAGTGACTGTTGGGGGTTAGTGATAATGTATTATCACAATTATCACCTGATCATGTATTATCACACAGCATCATAGATGAAAGTGTGATAAAAATGAATGGACTTTTATCGGTTTTGTGAGTTCAGAATGCTACAATAAATTCGAAAATTAATGTTAAGAATACTAAGTTACTAAGGCAAGGAATAAGTAAAGATGAAAGGGCGATACTGGGTAACTAAAATATCGATCAAATGGATAGCTCTAGGTAGTATTACTAGTGAGAACGGTGAGTGCAGGGAAGATATTAAACGTAGAATAGCCAAGGCCCAGGGTGTTTTTCACAGTTGAAAAAGTTTGAATGAATGGGAAGATAAGTCTGCAAACCGAGATTAGACTATTGGAAGCTACAGTGATGACAGCGGTCAAATATGTCTCTGAAGCATGGGTACTCTGAAAAGTGGATGAAGATTTACTAGATGTTTTCTAGAGAAATTGCCTACAGATTGCATTGGGTACCTGGCTGACTGACTGTATTTCAAAGAGTAGGCTGTACAAAAATGTGGTTCAATCCTGCTTTCTAGGGCTACATTGAAAGAGAGGTTGAGATGGCTAGGGCATGTTCTGCAGATGAAGGGTAACAGACTACCAAAGATTTTCCTTTCCGTCCTCGGTTGGAGTGGGAGGATGTCATACAGAAAGATTTAAGGGAAATAGGAACTTCCTGGAAAGGTGTAAAAAGAGAGGCTTTGAATAGATTGGGATGGAGGAGGAGCATGCGTAGCTGTGTTGACCTCAGCCTGCTTGATGCTGGGGTGAGCTATTAGTAGTAGGTTTAGATTTGTTACTGTTCAGGGTCGAAAAGTTAGTGCAGATTGTAAAATACTATAAAGGGTTTTAAATCAGCCTAGTAGCAGTCCAGTAGAGAAAGCACATGAGGGAATGACAGTTTGAAGGAGAATTGGCTTATTTTGGTCGAAGGGGTTGTTGATAGATTTTGTTCTAGTGAGTAATGGAACAAGGGGAAAGGGCTTGGTTTTGATTTGGGGCTAGTTGTAAAAATGTTAGAGATAGGCTAATAGAACAGGATATTCAAATGCGACTGAGCCAGAAATAATTATTGGTATTCTTGGGAGTGTATGGGTAGGCTAAGGAGGTTTGAGGGACGAAAATTATTTTAAAGTCAGAGTAAATAGTAAGTGTCTATTGTTGGTAATTTCTGTTTGTGGTAATTTATTTGGGTATTGGTGAAAGGAGAAGATATATTGAAAAGTATAGGATTAAATAGGGTCCTTGTGAGCGTCCTATGTTTGTAGTGAGGGGAAGATCTTATTCATATTGCGCTTATATGTCAAGATTTGATGGATTTGAGGGAGGAAGCGGTTTCAGTATATTTTAGAGAGGTGAATTGGTTTGAAAAAAGAAATCAAGTAGAAATTTTGTGCTTCTAAAAGGCTGTGTAAATTTGCCCATGCAGGCATGGCACATAGAGAAAATGAAGATTATGAAGAGTTGATGAAGATTAAAGAGAGAGAGAAATTTATTATGACAATCAAACTGTAGCTGCAGTTTATTTCAAGGTTCAAGATTCTTTTATTATAACAATATATACAAAATATTAGGTAACTCAAGGCTGAGAGTATAGCTCGAATGCAATTGAGCTACCTTTAAGCAACACTAAATATGCACAAAAATTAAAAATAAATAGTTCTCTTAACCAATCTTGGCAGAAATAAATAAGAAACAAATCCCGTGCCGTACGATACCATTTCCATCCTCCGCGCACCATTTTGAGACACAATTAAATTTACAACTTAAAACCAAGTGAGTCATAAGACATCTGGAGGCCTCAAGGGCGAGCCCCGGAGACCAACCCAATATTTAAAAATATAACTTTATTTAAAAATATAACTTAATAATAAACATCCTTAAAAAAAACAACAATTTTTTCATATTATTTAGATTTATAACTTTCAATCAGCACTCTTTTCAACTTCCGTGTTATAGCATCTATTCTTACATTAAAATCAATCTCAATTTTCAATCTTTCCCAATGTAGAGGAATCAAATACCTCAGGAAAAAAGGCGACCTCTCTGTAACTACCTTAGGAGTCCGCAGATTATATTTGCCATGGGTTTCAACTTGTGAAGATAAAGGAGAAGAAATAAGACCCATCGATGCAAAATATCTGGGGAGCTTTTCTCCTTCAAGCTTAATCTTAAACATAACACTTAAAAATTGGATACTTTGCCGAA
>NC_088872.1:32398916-32420580 GCF_032884065.1 Artemia franciscana | reverse complement strand
AAAAATTTTAAGAAAGGTTTTCGTGAATTTTCTGTCCAAAGAGTTAGCACAGCCGTATATGGCCACTCCTTTAGAAACCTCAACTTAGCAGTGCTCAATCTGTCAAACAACAGAGATGACTGGTGAATTACGTTTAATGACATCTGTGGAAGGGAAAAGAACAAGAGCTAAGAGCTCATGTCGCATTTGTGACGAGGTCGGAAGACCCAAGAGCCAAGAGCTCATATAGCATGAGCTCTAGCAAACTTTTAAGGATCAATAGATTAATTTAAAAGGAAAATCAGAGGCTTAATGCCGGTTGGGATTTAAAATAAAAGCTCTGAGACACAAGGTCTCTCTAAATATCAAAATTCATTAAGATCCGATCACCCACTCGTAAGTTAAAAGTACCTCAGTTTTTTAATTTTTCCTCTCCCTTCAGCCTTCCCCCCCCACAGATGGTCGAATCTGGGAAAACGACTTTATCAAGTCAATTTGTGCAGGTCCCTGAAACGCCCACCAATTTTCATCTACCTAGCACGTCCAGAAATACCGAACTCGCCAAAGCACTGGACCCCTCATAACTCCCCCAAAGAGAGTGGATCCAGTCCGGTTACGTCAAACACGCGTCTACGACATTTGCTTATTCTACCCACCAAGTTTCATCCCGATCTCTCCACTCTAAGCGTTTTCCAAGTTTTCCGGTTTCCCCCTCTAACTCCCCTCCCCAATGTCACCAGATCTGGTCGGGATTAAGATAAGAGCTCTGAGACATTAGTTCTTTCTAAATATCAAATTTAAAAATACCTCACGAACGGTCACCCGTTCCTAAGTTGAAAGTACCTCAGTTGTTCTAATTTTTCCGAATTAAAACCCCCTCCAACTCTCCCAAAGAGAGCGGATTCAGTCCGGTTATGTCAATCACGTATCTAGCACTTGTGCTTATTCTTTCCACCTTGTTTAATCGTGATCTTTCCACTCTAAGCGTTTTTTAAGATTTCCGGTCCCCCCCCCAACTACCCCCAATGACACTAGATCTGGTCGGGATTGGATCCGGTTTGGATCCGGATCGGGACTGGATCCGGTTGGGATATCTGAAAGTGCCTAAACTAGCGAAACCGGGACCGACAGACCGACGGAATTTTCGATCGCTATATGTCACTTGGTAAATACCAAGTGCCATAAAAACATGTAGCCTTTGCCCGGCGTGCATTCACAGAATGACTACCAATTTTTGCAACCACTGCAAAAAACAATTTTGCGGTGAGCATCGTGTGAAGTCATGCATACTGTGTGACTCCAAGAAATGACGCCTATCTTTTGTCCTGTTTAAAACATTTTTAGTAGATTTGACTTTAAATATTCCTACTTACTTTTAAAATATACTTAACTGACGAGTTTTGGAAGTCAATTTTTCTTCAAGTTGTAATTTTTACAAAAGCTTACCTTCTACGTAATTTTTTGGAAAGCTTACCATTTTAGGGTTAAATTCAAATAGTATTCCTAATTCTTTTGATTCTGCTATAAGCAGCCATTTTTTGGAAAACCCTAGTCATCCAATACTTTTTCATCCAATGCCAATTTCAGTGACATTTACAATAGATACTGATCCATCAAAAAGCAACAGTTCGCGCGAAAAATCGAATTGGTTTGAAAAAGCAACTATAGAAAATCAAATATGCCGCACTACATCTCTACTTTGACAACCCTTCTTTCTACCATACGTTTTCCATACCAACTTCTCCAGCGCCATGTACCTACGAACGGTAAAGCCAATATTGACTGTTATTATAACCAACTTGTGATGTGTATGAAAAAGGCAGAAGAAGCTGCCGTACTTTGGCAACGTATTCGTAAAAAAGAAAAAAAAACATATCTGGTCAATGGACCCTTGTTTAAAGTCGATAAGGAATAAAGCAAAACTATGGTTCCAGATATGTGAGTTACTGTTACTGTGACAAGTAACTGCCTTCCACCTTCTGCTTGGTATAGAAATTATCCTTCGATTTTTTTGGTGATTAACTATTCAGTGCATTCTGTGTATACTCGCCTTCTTACCCCCCTCTTTAGTACAACGCTTTCGCAACGCCATGTAGTGCCCATATCTTTTTTCTCCGTAATTGATGCTGTGAAAAGTTTAAAATCTGATTCAATAGATAAGGATGGTATTTCTAAGATGCATATGCCGATTGATTCCACCCCCCTTATATCTCATCTTCAGCTTCTTTTTCAAATGTGTCTATGCACTTCAAGAATACCAGAGAGTTTTCTGTGTGACTCTGTTTCGTCAACTTTAAGAAGGGGAAAGTCACCGACTGATTGTTCCTGCTATCAACCTATTATTGTTTCTTGTAATATTAGCTAGGTTTTTGAGTACATCCTTCTACCTTGTCTGACTAAAAATAATAATGAGGGTGACAACCAATTTGGTTTTCGGCATGGGGCTGGTTATCAGCATCTGCATAAGATTCTGTGCTTTTCTACTGACTGATAATTCTTCCAAGGAAAATGGTCTTTATATTTGTGCTCTGGATCTTTCGAAAGCGTTTGATAGTGTGGTCAATAGTCAGCTCCTTTTTTCTCTATATAATTCCATTATATAGGACAAAATCAAGGTTTGATTCTGGAAATTTACAGAATGTTGATGGATTTGTTATACTAAATCAAAAGACCCTATGTTGAATCCAGTCCTCCAAAAAAGAGGAACTGCAATGTTTTAAGAACGGCTGAGGGTATTAAGTGGAAATTTTCAGGACCTGTTGAGGGGGATGTTGGAAAGTGGTTGAAGGGCCACCAACCCTTTACCATACCTTTTTTGGTTGCCTTCTCTCCAAAAATATCCGGTCAAAACTTTAAAATAGCCATTTTGTTCAAATAGTCCAAAAGTCAAATAAATTTGCGTATTGGGATGACATAGCCGCCCCCCCACAGCTCTTAAGACCGATGCTGAACACAATATAACGCAAAATGTGTGTGCTGGTTGTCCAAAGGGGCATATCAGCAACCTCTAAGGGAAGTCTGTGGGTGTCAAGTTGGAAACTACATGGGATATTGAGGGGGACGTTGAAGAAAATCGGAAGGCAGCCTATTCCCTTGCCTTTTTTTTAGATGCTCCCTTCCCTCATCACTGACCAAATTTTGAAAAAGTAATTTCGTTCGAAACAGTTAAAAGATGTAGTAACTATGCATTTGGGGATGCAATATTTCTCACAGCCCCCAGGGCAAGGATTTTTAAAATCATGCAATTGTTCCTTTCTTTAAGCAGAATTGTACTGTGGTGGCGCAGTGGGTTTGAACTTAGCTTGGTAATACGGGACCCAGAGATCGAATCATGGTGCAGTAATGCACTGCAGGGCCGACGCAGGGACCTGAGTAGTCAAGAAGCGTTGTTAATCTGGTACAATACTACATGCAGAATTTACCTTTGGGAAAAAGGAGGGGTGTTTGATTCTGGGTGAGTTCGGAAAGCCAAAGGGTATAAAGGTGAAACTTCGGGGAATGTTGAGGGGCGTGTTAAACTAAATCAAAATACAGTTTATCAAAAGGGCGTATTTAAAATTTGTTAAGAAAAGCTGAGGGTATTAAACTGAAGTTTTCAGGGCATGTTGAAGAGGATGTTGTAAAGTAGCTGGAAGGCAACTAGCCCCACTGTCATTCCCTTTTTAGCAGCCCTATCTCAAAAGATATCTGATCAAAATCTAAGAATAGCCATCTTGTTCAAAATAGTAAAAAAGTCAAATATCTATGTTTCTGGGGATAATGCAACCCCCAACAGCCCTTAGAGCAAGCGTTGTAAGTTATATAAGTTGCTCATTGTTGATAAACCCAGCTAGTTATTGGGAAAAGGGGTATGTTTACCTGAGTCTCCGAAAAGCCTAAGGATATTAAGGTCAAACTTTTAGGAAATGCTGTCAAACAAAATTAAAACACGCTATATGCAGGATGGTTGTCAAAAGGGCACAGTAGCAATATCTAAGGAATGGTTAAGTGCATTAATTTGAAATTAAGTTGATATTAAGTTGTGCAATTTGTCCATCTATAAGGGAGGTGTAATTTCAGGAAATACCGAGAGGTATGTTGAGCTAAATCAAAAGAAAATCCAATTTATCAAAAAGGCAGACCTGTCAAACAGTTCGTGGTAACGAACTGTAGTAAGGAGCGACCCGGCTCAATAGTAACCAAAACTCTAAAGAATTGAATTTTGATATCAATAGCTACATCAAAAGAATCGCATTTTAATGCTGATTTTAAATATATAAGTTTCATCAAGTTTAGTCCTACCCATCAAAAGTTACGAGCCTGAGAAAATTTGCCTTATTTATGAAAATAGGGGGAAACACCCCCTAAAAGTCGTAGGATCTTAACGAAAATGACACCATCAGATTCAGCGTATCAGAGAACCCTACTGTAGAAGTTTCAAGCTCCTATCTACAAAAATGTGGAATTTTGTATTTTTTGCCAGAAGACAAATCACGGGTGCGTGTTTATTTGTTTGTTTTTTTGTTTTTTTTTTTTTTTTTTCCCCAGGGGTCATCGTATCGACCAAGTGGTCCTGGAATGTCGCAAGAGGGCTCATTCTAACGGAAATGAAAAGTTCTAGTGCCCTTTTTAAGTGACCAAAAAATTTGGAGGGCATCTAGGCCCCCTCCCACGCTCATTTTTTCCCAAAGTCAACGGATCAAAATTTTGAGATAGCCATTTTGTTCAGCATAGTCGAAAACCATAATAACTATGTCTTTGGGGATGACTTACTCCCCCACAATCCCTGGGGGAGGGGCTGCAAGTTACAAACTTTGACCAGTGTTTACATATAGTAATGGTTATTGGGAAGTGTACAGACGTTTTCAGGGGGATTTTATTTTATTTGGGGGTGGGGCTGAGGAGAGGGGGCTATGTTGGAGGATCTTTCCTTGGAGGAATCTGTCACGGGGAAGAAAAATTCAATGAAAAGGGCGCAGGATTCTCTAGCATTACTATAAGAAAACAATGAAAAATAAACATGAAAACGTTTTTTCAAATGAAAGGAAGAAGTAGCATTGAAACTTAAAACGAACAGAGATTATTACGCATATGAGGGGTTCTAAAAATACTTTAGCATAAAGAGCGAGGTATTTAGGAGGAGATAAATACCTTGCTCTTTATGCTAAAGTATGTTTAGTAATTTCAACTATTTATTCTACGGCCTTTCTGATTCAGGGGTCATTCTTAAAGAATTGGGACAAAACTTACGATTTAGTGTAAAGAGCGAGGTATTAACGAGGGTACAAACCCCCTCGTATACATAATAAAAATATAAGGTTATGAAAGTTTGTTACGTAAGTTAATTCTTAAGTTACGCATATTTTTTACTAATAAAAACGTTCGTTAAAATTAAAAGTTCTAGTTGCCTTTTTAAGTAACCGAAAAATTAAAGGGCAACTAGGCCTCCTTCCTCACCCCTTATTTCTCAAAATCATCTGATCAAAACTAAGAGAAAGCCATTTAGCCAAAAAAGGAATTAATATGCAAATTTCATTTTAATAATTTATGTGCGGAGAGCCAAAACCAAACATGCATTAATTCAAAAACGTTCAGAAATTAAATAAAAAAAAACTAATTTTTTTAGCTGAAAGTAAGGAGCGACATTAAAACTTAAAACGAACAGAAATTACTCCGTATATGAAATGGGTTGTCCCCTCCACAATCCCTCGCTCTTTACGCTAAAGTTTGACTTTTTGCCACAATTCTACTTTTTAAAACAATTAAAAGCTTTAGCGTAAAGAGCGAGGGATTGCGGAGGGGACAACCCATTTCATATACGGAGTAATTTCTGTTCGTTTTAAGTTTTAATGTCGCTCCTTACTTTCAGCTAAAAAAATTAGTTTTTTTTATTTAATAATATTTTAAGAACGGGGAAGGGTATTAGCTTGAAACTTTCAGAGCTACTACTTCTAATGTTGCGGCTACAAATGTGACTGGTTGTGACTGCGACTGTGACTATTTCCAACTATGACAACTTGTAACTACAACTGCTACTACATCTACTTTCAACGAGTGCTGAAGGGGATGTTGAACTTTGAAACTTTAGTGTTGAAACGACACCTCTTTGATGTTTGGAAACTTTGATGTTGAAGGAAAAACAACAAACTTTGAAGTTTAAATGTTGAAAAAAAGAAAAGGAATTAAATTTAAAACAATCTTCTTTTACATTTGCAACATTGAAAAAGAAAGACAGAAGTTACAGTGAAATAAAATCTTGAATTGCTGGGTTTTCGGCAATTAATATCATTCTATATCAAATGTTTATTTTTATTATTTCCTTAAAAGGGCTGTTCAAAACACATATAATTTTCTAAAACGTAAATGATTCAATACGCATTATGCTTTTACAGTTAGGGAAGGGGGAAGGAGGCATTAGCCAAACTCCTCTTTGTAGTGATTTTTTTTTCGCTTTAAGTTTTAATTGAATAGTCAATTTAATTTTTACTCGCTTCAAGATTTATTTACTGATATTAGTGCCTCTTATCTGTAGGCTATGTTCTCTATGATTGTTTATTTAATTTCTGTTTGTTTTGGGTTTCATTTATTCTTTAATAGTGGTTTTTGGCCGTTTTGTGTTTGAATTATTATAGAGAGCCACGTATAACGTAAAGCTCCGCCACGCGTGACAAGAATCTGTAATGCTTGACACCATTCTGTCACGTCTGGCACACTTTCGCCGAGGTTGGCATGTAACACCTTGTGTTTGTGATTTTTGATAGTCGACACCCCCTCGTGCTAAACAATGTACAAATTAGGTTGTTAGCCTTTCTATTTAAAAATTTATTATTGCATTTCAGAGTGTATAATGGTGTTCGAAGAGGTTCGTCAAAATCACGAAGTTTCAATAGCACAGGTTATTCCCAAATAAAGCACCACTGCCGAGAAAGAGGAATACTCTTTGATGACAAAACCTTTCAACCTGAAGAAAAGCCACTTGGCCTCAGTAAGAAAGTTAAACTTGGACGTATTGAATGGAGAAGGCCTTATGTAAGTTTTATTTTTGTTTTTATACTCAGGTGTAATGGTTTTCCTTTTTTTCTCTTACAGAGGTGAATGCGGTTGAATTAACAAGAAACAGAATGATCAGTGTCCTATTCATTCATATTAAAAGGCAGGCTTGAATTCTGTTGGTTTATTTTTGTGACTAATTTCTTTGAATTTATTATTTTTACTACCCTACATTTTTATATCGGATCAACTACTGCTTCGGACTAGGTAATTTTCAAGAGCAAACCTATAAAATGAGTAGTGATACCTCATCAATATTAAAGGCACCATAGCCGCTACTCATTTCTTCCTTTAATGATTTAAATTGAACGGTGGCTCCTTCCTGACGCAGGTCTTATTAAACTTCTTCGAGACACAGGTGCATGTTACGTCATAGGTTTTTATAACACGCATATCCAAGGATTTTATGGCACATATATTCATGGATTCTATGATAACCCTATCACTGGTTTTAAACACAGCCATATCCCTGGATACCACGCAGCCCTATACTGTCATTAAATAAAAAAAACTAGTTGTTTTAACTGAAAGTAAGGAGCAACATTAAAACTTAAAACGAACAGAAATTACTCCGTGTATGAAAGGGGCTGTTCCCTTCTCAACGTCCCGCTCTATACACTAAAGTTTGACTCTTTCTCTAAATTCTACTTTATTAAACAGTAAAAAACTTCAGCGTAAAGAGCGGGTGCTGAGAGGGGAACAGCCCCTTTCGTACAAGGAGTAATTTCTGTTCGTTTTAAGTTTTAATGTTGCCCCTTACTTTCAGTTAAAACAACTAGTTTTTTTATTTAATTTCTGAACGTTTTTGAATTAATGCATGTTTAATTTTGGCTCTCCGCACATAAATTATTAAAATGAAATTTGCATATTAATTCTTTTTTGGCTAAATCGCTTTTTCTTAGTTTTGATCAGACGTTTTTTGAAATAAGGGGTGCGGAAGGAGGCCTAGTTGCCCTCCAATTTTTCGGCTACTTAAAAAGGCAACTAGAACTTTTAATTTTTAACACACGTTTTATTAGTAAAAAATATACATAACTTAAGAATTAACTTATGTAAAAGACTTCTAGATTTTTATATTTTTATTATGTATATGAGGGGGTTTGTCCCCTCGTTAGTACCTCGCTCTTTACACTAAATCTTAAGTTTGGTCCCAATGCTTTAAGAATGACCCCTGAATCAGAAAGACCGTAGAATAAACAGTTGAAATTACTAAAAATACTTTAGCATAAAGAGCGAGGTATTTAGGAGAAGAAGAACCCCTCAAATGCGTAATAATCTCTGTTCGTTTTAAGTTTTAATGCCACTCCTTACTTTCAATTGACAAAACTTTTTCTTGTTTTTCATTGTTCATTGTTTTTTTATCTTAATGCTAAAAAATCCTGCGCCCTTTTCATTGAATTTCTCTTACTCCATGACATATTCCTCCAAGGAAAGATCCTCCCACATAGCCCCCTCCCCTCAACGCCCCCAACCAAAAAAATCTCCCGGAAACGTCTGTACACTTCCCAATAACCATTACTGTATGTAAACACTGGTCAAAGTTTGTAACTTGCTGCCCTTCCCCTGGGAACTGTGGGGGAGTAAGTCATCCCCAAAGAAATAGTTATTATGGTTTTCGACTATTTGGAACAAAATGGCTATCTCAAATTTTGATCCGTTGACTTTGGGAAAAAATGAGCGTGGGAGGGGGCCTAGGTGCCATCCAATTTTTTGGTCACTTAAAAAGGGCACTAGAACTTTTCATTTCCGTTAGAATGAGCCCTCTTGGGATATTGTAGGACCACTTGGTCTATACGATGACCCCCGGGGAAAAGAAAAAAAAAACAAAAACAAACAAACAAATAAACATGCACCCGTGATCCGTCTTCTGGCAAAAAATACAAAGTTCCACATTTTTGTAGATAGGAGCTTGAAATCTTTGTTATAGGGTTCTCTGATACGCTGAATGCGATGATGTGATTTTCGTTAAGAGTCTATGACTTTTAGGGGTGTTTCCCCCTATTTTCCAAAATAAGGTAAATTTTCGCAGGCTCGTAACTTTTGATCACAAAGACTGAATTTGATGAAACTTATATATTTAAAATCAGCATGAAAATTCGATTCTTTTGGTGTATCTTTTAGCATCAAAATTCCGCTTTTTTTTAGTTTCGTTTACTATTGAGCCGGGTCGCTCCTTACTACAGTTCGTTACCACGAACTGTTTGATTCCAGCGACAGCCCTAGTCTTAAACGGATCTTAATCCCATCATTCCGACGACAGCCAGCAGGCGCATGTTACGTCATAGAGAATGTCTGCTTTGTTACATCATAGAGAATGTTTTCTAAACAACCCATGTGTTAATTCTTTGAAAAACCTGCGAGGGGCCCCATCATATCAGGATTTCTAAGATTTTTACATAATGAAGAGAGTCTTTAAAAAACCATCAGGGTTCCCACCAAATCAGGATCTTCTTGTTTTTTACCTAGTGGTTTCTTTTTAAAAAACCTGTGAGGACCAGGGCTTTTTTACTTCGGGGTTCTAAGATTATTACATATTAGAAAGTGCTTAACAAATCATCAGGGAATTCTTTACCCCAGGTTTCTGAGATTTTTCTTTAAAAGACCTTCAGGGGCTTGTTTACATCGGAATTTCTAAGATTGTTCAAAGTAGAGAGTCCTTAAAAAACCTGCAGGGAACCTGCTAAATCAGGATTTCGTTGGGTTTTACCTAATAGTTTCTTTTTCAAAAAAAACCTGTGAGGGTTAGGGCTTGTTTACTTCAGGATTTTTAAGATTGTTGTGATTAAATACCTTTAGGGCTTCGTTACGCCAGGATTTCTAAGATTGTTCTGTAAAAAACCTTAAGGGCTTGTTAAATTGTTAACTGATTATTACATAATAGGGTTTCGAGTGTTACATAAAAGGACATGTTAGAGTCCACTAGTCAAGCGGGGGGGATGGGTATTAAGACTATTTCTTCAAGAGGTTTCTCAAGATGTTTCAAAACATTCAAGACGTTTTTAAGGCATTTTTTAAAGACGTTTTTCAAGAAGTTTCAAGACATTTAAAGACATTTTTCTTCAAGACGTTTTTCATGACGTATCAAGACATTTCAAGACATTTTTAAAGAAATATTTCTTTAAGACGTTTCCAAGACATTTCAAGACGTTTTTTATGGTATTTTTCTTCAGGGTGTTTTTTAAAATGTTTCATGACTTTTCAAGACATTTCAAGACACCTTTCTGCAAGACCTTTCATGTTTTCTTTATTTCTTATGTAATAGGGAATATTCACCAGTGTTAAGGATGACGCATTCTAACTTGACTTGTTTCTTCAGGGCCCGTGGAGAAGTCCCGGTTGTAACTGAGGAAAGCAAACATATGGGTGTTACACAATAACTATACACAAGTGGGATGTGACGCAATCTTGCGTACCTTGCTAGATTTATTGGCGGTGATTTAATCTTACATGACTTGGTAGATTTATTGGGAATCACGTAATCTCGCGTGAAAAGGTTAGGCTTCAGGGTCCGGTGGGGAAATCCTCACTTGTTACTGATGAGGGCAAATACGTTGGTGTTACGTAATGACAGTGCCCACATGGGTGCTGCGTAATGGCAGCGCATACGTGGGGTTTTACGTAATGGCGGTGCAAATGTTAATGCTACGTAATGGCAGGGCATACGTGAGATGCTAACTATTTGCAGCACACACGTGGGTACTACTTACTGACGAGGTACACCTGGGATATGACATAATACCTTAAGAGATTTCATTTTATTCAGGATTTCTTTTTTTTAAAGCGTATTTTCTTTAGGATTTCATTTTCTCTCGAGGTGTTTTTTTCTTTCAAGGTGTTTTTCTCGGGGAACCTTTATTTTCTATAGATTCTATATCCGCGTTAGGATTCGAAAGAGCCATTTTCATCCAATGGAACCGCGCCTGGGACATCTGGACCCTGAAACCCTTTCTAGTATATTGATTCGGTTAAAATATTCTGCATGATAGCCAATTGAACGCTTGGAGAAATCCCTGTCTCGCATACTAGAACGATCAAGGTATTGCATTTTTCTATATGATTGCAATAACTGACATGCAGGGTGGAAAATCGATTATTAAAATTTGCTTACATTTGAAGTACACATGCTTGTCGAGTTGTGCTTTAGAGAGTATCCGATAATATTGCGGGTTTCTCTTAGCGATTTTTTTTTTTTACTAATAGAGTTTTTTCACACATATGGCATTTTTCAGGCATTTCAATGAAAAAATATTCGTTTACACTAGAATCGATCATTTAAACGTAATGAAAAAATGTCCATTAGCGTTTTTTCTGATGAGTTCTAGCAATTGAGGTGAGCGTGGCACAATGTACCAGCCGCCGATGACACCCTTCTGTCACATATTATCACACCGAAGGTTTTTTTTTATTTTCCCTCAAAATAAATTTTCAAGCTAAATAATAACCATTGTTCTTATTTAAACAGTGGAAATTCTCCATTTCATTGCTAGATTGCGATGTTTTATGACAATTCGAAGCCCGTGACCATCAATGGCTGACCAAAGACACCCTCTAGCAAGCGTTACCACATATATGACGTCTTTTCGACCATTTTGCTGCAAAAATATTCGTTTACACTACAACCGATCATTTAAAGCTAATGAAAAACCCATTAGCGTTTTTTTCTGATGACTCTAGTTCAGCATTGTGGAGTGACATGAGAGGTGTAGCATAAGTGGGAGATGGTAACGCCGGCAATGAGGGGGGGGGGGAATTAATGCCATGTTTTTCTTCTCACTCAATTGGACTATCTGTCTTGGCTTTTTCTACAATGAGCCATGACTTGATGCCACAACTATTCCATTTTAACTAAAATGGAATAGTTGTGGGAAAAAGGAAAAAGCCCTGACAGATTTCACAAACAAAAATAATCACGCAGAAAGTTCCTCGAATAAAAAGACAAATGCAACAAGTTTCATTAACAAAATCAATTTCACGAAGAGAAAAAATAAATTTATAACTTTCACAAAATGAAAATTCAACGTGTAACAAGTTTCACGAATAAAAACATAGCATGCAGCAAGCTCCACGAACAAAATACAGCACGCAACAAAAATCAGCAAGCGATAAGTTCCTTGAACAAAATTAGTTTCGCAATGAGAAAAATCAATGTACAAGTTTCACAAGGAGGTAAATCAACATGCAACAAGTTTCGGGGAGAGAAAAATCAACATGCAACAAGTTTCACGAACAAAAATAAGCCACAACAAGTTGCACGAACAAAAATCAGCACACAGCAAGCTCCATCAACAAAAATAGTTTCACGAGGAGAAAAATCGATCTAGAATTACACCGAAGAGAAAAGTCAAAATGCAACAAGTTTTGAGAACAAAATTCAACACGAAACAAGTTCCAGGAACATAGATCAGCACGAAAAAAGCTCCATGAGCAAAATTGGTTTCACCACAAAAAACAACATGCAAGAAGTTTCACGAACAAAAATCAGCACGCAACAAGTTCAATAAATAAAATCAGTTTCACAAGGCGAAAATGTTCCATGAAAAAAAATTACGCAACGAATTCCATGAGTAGAATCAATGTAATAGTTTCACGAATAAAAATGAGGATAGAACAATTTCCACGAACAAAAAAATCAGCATGCATAAAATTAAATAAACAAAAATAAGCACGCTACAGGCTCCAAGAACAAAATCAGTTTCACGAGCAAAAAAATCAATTTAGAAGTTTAACGAAGATAAAAAAAAATCAACGTGCAACATGTTCCTCGAAAAGAAAATCAACACGTGACAAGTTTCATGAGGAGAAAAATCAATCTGCAAATTTCACGAAGAGAAAAATCAACATGTAAGAAGTTTCACGACCAGAAATTAGAACGCGGAAAGAACGACGAAAAAAATCCTTGCGCAACAAGTTCTATAAACAAAATCAGTTTCACGAACAGAAATACTAAATGTACAAGTTTCACGAAGAGAAAAATCAACATGTAACAAGTTTCATGAACAGAACTCAGCATGCAGTAAGAACCACGAAAAAATTCTTGCGCAACAAGTTCCATGAACAAAATCAGTTTCACGAGGAGAAATAATAAATGTACAAATTTCACGAAGAGAAAAATCAATATGCAACAAAGTCCACGAACAAAAATCAGCTTGGAGGAAGTTCAACGAAAAAAAAGTACCCCACGAGTTCTATCAAGAAAATCAGTTTAATGAGGAAAAAATCAACGTAGAAGTTTCACGAAGAGGAAATCCAATTTGTAAAAAATTTTCAGAAAAAAAAGGGCGCAACAAGTTCCACGAACAAAAAAAATCAGCACGCAACGAATTCCACGAACAAAAACAAGCACGCAACAAGTTCCAAGAACAAAATCAGTTTCATGAGCAGAAAAATCAATGTACAAGTTGTACGAAGATGAAAAAATCAACATGCAACATATTCTACGAATAAAAATCAGCACGTGACAAGTTCCATGAAAAAAATAAGTTTTATGACGAGGAAAATCAATGTGCAAGTTTCACAAAGAGGAAAACCAATGTACAAATTTTACGAGAGAAAAATCACCATGTAACAAGTTTCACGAACAGAAATGAGCACAACAAGCACCATGTAAAAATCCTTGCACAACAAGTTCCATGAACAAAATCAGTTTCATGTGGAGAAAAAAGTTTCACGAAGAGAAAAATCAAGATGCAACAAGTTTCACGAACAAAAATCCGCAAGCAATAAGTTTCACAAACAAAAATCAGCACGCAACAAGTTTCATGAACAAAATCTGTTCTATGAACAGAAAAATCAATGTACCAGTTTCACAAAGAGAAAAATAAACATACAACAAGTTTCACGAACAAAAATCATCACGCATCAAGTTCAACTTCCACAAACTTGTCACGCAACAATATCCATGAGCAAAATCAGTGTACAAGTTTCACGAAGAGAGAAATCAACATGTAACAAGACGAAGAGAAAAATCAAAATGCAAGAAGTTTCATGAACAAAATCAGCACGTAACATGTTCCACAAACAAAAATCAGCATGAAATAAGTTCCATGACCGAAATCAGTTTCACATATAGAAAAATAATGCATTAGTTTCACGAAGAGAAAAATCAACATGCAGCAAGTTTCACGAAAACAAATCCAGCAAGTAACAAGTTCCATGAACAAAAATCTGCACGCGACAAGCTCCATGAAGAAAATCACTTTCACATGGAGAAAGATCTATGTACAAGTTTCACGAAGAGAAATATCAAGATGCAGCAAATTTCACGAACAAAAATTAGCATGCAACAAGTTCCGCGAACATAAATTAGCATGCAACGTGTTCCGTGAACAAAATCAGTTTCACGAGCAGAAAATACAATGTACAAGTTTTGCGGAGTGAAAAATCAACATGCAACAAGTTTCACGAACAAAAAACGGCACTCAACAAGTTCCATGAGCAAAAATCAGCACGCAATAATTTCCATGAACAAAATCAATTTCGAGAGGACAAAAATCAATGTACAAGTCTCACGAATAGGAAAATCATCATGTAACAAGTTTATCGAACAAAAATCAGCACGCAACAAGTTCAACGAACAAAAATCATCACTCAACCGGTTCCATGAACAAAATCAGTTTTACAAAAAAAATCAATGTATAAGTTTTACGAAGAGAAAAATCAAGATTCGAGTTTAAAAAAAAAATCAAAAATCAAATTTAAAAATCAAGTTTTACGAAGAAAAATCAGCATGCAGCAAGTTCCATGACTGAAAATCAGCACGCAACAAGTTCCATGAACAATATCAGTTTCATGTGGAGAAAAATCAATGTACAAGTTTTACAAACAGAAAAATCAACATGCAACAAGCTTCATGAACAAAAAATCAGCATGAAATAAGTTGCATGAACAAAAATCAGCACGCAACAAGTTCAAATGAAAAAAATCGTCATTTGTAGTTTATATGATTATTTTTTATTGGAAAAGCTTATGCCCTTAGATGTGATAATATTTGCCAGAAGGGTGTCATCAGGGGGACTGGTAGACTGCGCCACGCTGGCCTCAATTGCTAGGAATTATGAGAAGAAACGCTAATGGGATATTTTTCATTAAGTTTAAAAGATCGATTCTAGTGTAAACGAATATTTGTGCAGGAAAATGCTCGAAAAATGTCATATGTATGATAATTTATACCAGAGGGTGTTTTTGTCAGCCATTAAGTGTCACTGGCCTGGTATTGCCATGGATCATCGAAATTTTTCAATGAAATGGCAAGTTTCCCCTGTTCAAATTAAAACAATGGTCATTTTTTAGTTCATAAATTTATTTTGAGTGTAAAAGCTTGATAATATGCACCAGAAGGGTATTTTCAGGGGGAAGTTGGCACATTGTGCCACGCTGGCTTCGTCTGCTACGAGTCATCAGAAGAAACACTGATGGGGATTTCTTAAAACCGCCAAGGTTCCATGAGAAAATGCCTTGAAAGAAAAAAACTCCTTGAAAAATGAAATCCTGAAGAAAATAACGGTTTGAAAAAAAATCTGAAGAAAATGAAATATCTTTAAGTATTATGTAACATCCCACGTGTACATCATCACTACGTAACACCTACGTGTTCGCTGCCATTACGTAGTATCTCACGTGTGCGCAACTATTACGTAACATCAATGGTTGCGCCGTCATTTCGCACCATCCAACGTGTGCGCTGTTATTACGTACCATCCAAGGTGTGCGCTGTCATTTCATAGCACCCAGTTGTGCACCTTCATTATGTAACACCCATGTGTCTGCCCTCCCCAGTTACAAGCGGGGATTTCCACACGGGGCCTTGAAATATAGTATACCCCGCGAGATCGCGTCATTCCTAATAAATCTTCTGAGTCACGTAAGATTATATCACCGTCAATAAACCTAGCAAGGCACGCAAGATTGCGTACCATCCCACGTGTTTACCATTATTATTTAACCCCCACCTGTGTGCCTCCCTCATTTACAACCGGGACTTCCCCACGGTCCCTGACTAAACAAGTCGCGTTAGAATGCGTCATCCTTAATACTGGTAAAAGAACTATCTTAGAAATCCTGGGGTAAAGAAGGCCTGAAGGTTTTCAATATTAACAATCTTAGAAATCTTGAAGTAAAGAAGACATTACAAGCGGGGATTTCCACAAGGGGGCCCTGAAATATAGTATGTCACTAGTTTAAAAAAAAAAAAATATTAGGTAAAACCCAAAGAAATCCTGATTTAGCGGGCTCCCTAAAGATTTTTTGAGGACCCTCCGTTATGTAACAATCTTAGAAATCCTGAAGTAAACAAGCCCAGAAGGTTCTTAAGGAACAATCTTAGAAATCCTGGCATAAAGAGGTCCCTGAAGGTTTTTAAGGGCTCTCTATTATATGGCAATCTAAGAAATCCTGAAGTAAACAAGTCCTGGTCTTCAGAGGTTTTTTTTTAAAGAAACTTTTGGGTAAAACCAAAGGATATCCTGGTTTGGCGGGGACCTTCAAGGTTTTTAAGGACTCTCTGCCATGTAACAATCTTAGAAATCCTGATTTGGTGGGACCCCTTCGTAGTTTTTTTTAAAGAATTAATACTTGCGTTGCCTAGAAAACATTCTCTATGATGTAACAAAGTAAAAATAAACATTCCTTATGACGTAACATACACCTGCTGGTTGTCGTCGGAATGACGGGATAGGGTTGTGTTTAAAATCAGGGATGCCGTCAGAATAAAACAGTTCGTGGTAACGAACTGTAGTAAGGAATTATATAGTCCTGTGGTGGCGCAGTGGGTTTGACCTTAGCTTGGTAATACGGGACCCAGAGATCCAATCATGCTGCAGAAATGCACTGCAGGGTCGACGCAGGGACATTAGTAGTCAAGAAGCGTCGTTAATCTGATAGAATAGTAGTAAGGAGCGACTCGGCTCAATAGTAAACAAAACTCTAAAAAAACGGAATTTTCTTACCAATAGATATATCAAAAGAATCAGATTTTTATTCTGATTTTAAATATACAAGTTTTTTAAGTTTAGTTCGAGTCTACTATTTTTTTTTACTTTTTAATAAAGTAGAATTGAGAGAAAGAGTAAAACTTTAGCGTAAAGAGCGGGACGTTGAAGAAGGAACAGTTCTGTTCGTTTTAAGTTTTAATGTCCCTCCTTACTTTCAGTTAAAAAAAACTCGTTTTTTTTTTTATTTAATGACGAAAGTAAAACAGTTCAAAATAGGGATGATACCTTTTTTATTGACAGTGACTAGATATAAAATTATTTAACTGGATATTTCGAACACATATACAGTGTTCATCATCAGCAGTAAAACTAAAAGACTTGAATAAAAATAAACAAAATTTATACCTAATAAACTAATTACATACAGTTTATTGTTCTTATTTTTTTCCCATGCAGCAGCGGAGGCTGCTGATTATCTGACATATTACGTGGACAGAGGTCATAGCTCTTAGGTGAGGTGATATTTACTTATTTGACCTCAGTAAATTATCATAAATTGAGTTCAATCCAAATTCTCCTGTATCTCTGTTTATGGAATTACAATTGAATAGAATTTTTAAATTTCGATTGTTTCCCTGAAAATTTGCTTTAAACCTTGGTTCCTAGAAATCAAAGAAACATTTTCAAACAAAATAAAATGATTCGGAAAATTAAAGAAATGTTCCGAGAGGGCCGACGTGAAATCTTCAGGTTTGGTATTTTGCTTTAAAGGCGATGAAATAGAATCATGATGTTGTAGCAATCTTGTTTTTAAATTCTGGTTAGTACGTCCCACATAAGAGCTTTCACAAGTACATGGGATTTTATAAACCCCACTTTGTTGCTCTACGGAAGTCCAATCCTTTCCAGAATTTAAAAAACTAGCAAAAGTATTACTACCTCTTAAAGCTACCTTTAAGCCATTATTTTCTAAAATTCTTTTAAGTTTTTCACTCAAACCTGGAACATATGGTAGAAAACAAAAAATATCTTTCTTTTCTGTTGTTTCCAGAATATCGTCAGAACATTCTAGAAATTTTTTTTAGTATCTATTTTTTAAACAGTTATCTATTTATTTAATGACGGATAGGGCTGTAGTGAAATCCAGGGAAAGGGCTACGTTTAGAACCAATGAAAGGGTTGTCGTGTAATCCAGGGATAGGGCTGTCATAGAATCCATGGATAGATGTGTACATAGGATCCATTGATATGTGTGTCATAAAAACCTATGATGTAACATGCACCTGCGTCTTTAAGAAGTTTAGGGGTCGCCGTTCAACTTCAATTTTAAAAGGAAGAAAAGAGTAGCGGGTATGGTTGCCTTTAAAATTGCTGATGCATCACTAATAAAATACAATTTCTGGCGAGACAAACGACCGTGTCAGTTTAAAACGTTAGTGATTCTTTCGTGAGAAAAATTAAATCAATAAAAAGAACACGAAGTTTTTACTGACAACACTTTTCACAGGTAAACTATTTGTTTCTCTCTGGTTAAATGGACAGCAATATTAAGCTAAGGTTGGTAGCGGAAAGTGACTTCGAAAATGAATATGAACTTTTCTTGGTCTGCCCCAGTCACTACTAGATAGTCCCTAGTAGCTCTTGTATTTTGAGAAGTCACTTAAACTTACTCAATTAAATTAAAACATACAAAAAAGGCATTGTGAGGTATATTACCATAGTGACAAGCATCCATTCAGGGGGGGGGGACTTCATTCCTCCTTTAATTTTCTGGATTTGGCACGTATTCTCTTAGATGCTTTGTCTCATTCACTTGTTTATTGAAGGTCTTCATTAACTTTCCCTCCTCCCTCAGCATTATTTCATGAGCCATCTGGAACTCTGAGATGGAGGGCTTAATGAGCTCTATACTAATATTTAAAACTTAAAAATGTCACTTCAAACTACAGTAATTAATCACTACACATTTTAAAATTGGTTGTGTTTTCAATATTGATTTTTCAAAAATCAAACAAAACAATTATACTTGTCAAAAAACAAAGGCCACTTGTCAATTCAGAACATATTTCTTTAAAAACAAGAGAACTCTGGCCCCCTAGTGTGTCATCTTTCTAGCCTATAGTCAGTCAGCTTCACTAGTTCGTTGTATAGGAAGAAATGCATACACCAATTTTCATGTGCCAATTTTGAGCCTTTGGGGGAATAGTAAAATGTAATATTACATGTGTATTTCATGACGAATAAATCTTATCTTACCTTATGTAAATTGTTCTTCTAGATAGTTTTGTAGTGACATCATTCCAGCTTATATACATAAATTTACAAGGTCATTTAACGAGTATGTTCATATTCTCGCATGATTGGCACGACTTATGTTCATATTTATGGCATGACTTAACTCATTATCCCTTTTTAAAAGAGAAGAAGATTGATATTAACTATTACTACTTTCACTGCTGCAAATCGATTCGCTTATTCTGATATTAACTCATCTTACTGCGTTTCAAAATCACGATGCCTAAGTTCCAGTTTTAAAACGTTCACTACAGGTTGTTCACAATAATTGAACCACACAGGTTCACTACAAGTTCAAAGTACTACTATTATTTTGAACCTACAGGTTCAAAATACTACCATTATTTTGAACTACTACAGGTTCAAAATAAGTGAATATATATTGGACCCGATCATTTTTCCGGAGACCAAACAGTTGTTTTGTGAGTTACAGACACTTAATTTGCTGATCGCCCAAAGTAGCATGGTGAAAGAAAAAACGAAGTTGAGCCCCAAAGCTTGTTAATGAGGAGAAATGAGTTTGGATTCTATATTTCGTTAATTCTAAACAATTAAGTTTTTTCTGATGGAGTAAAGAACGAATTTGAAACTTAAACCCAACAAAAGTTAGTGCTTGGTAGCATATGCAACAAATATTTATGAAACTAGCTCAAATAAAGCAGGTGGTGATGTTTTTCTACATATGTAGAAAATACCTGATTTAAGAACACCTTAAATACCTAATTTAAGGTTTCGCATCGAAAAATAAGTCGTATATATGGGGAAATAAAACCAACCAAGTATTCAACTATAAACTCAACATTTCGTTTGCAATTAGAAGACACAGAACTTTGCCATCTTCTATGGAAAATTTATTTTACATTTAGGCAAGATTAAAGAAGAAATTTACATCCAGACTTTAGATGAACTTTCGCATTGAACTGCCAATCTTCAAAGAGTAAATGTAGATTCTTTTTTCCTTTAATAAGGTAATTTTAGACTACATACTATATTGTATTAAAATTTCGGCCTAATTGTAGAAACAAATCCCGAAATTTAAAAAGGAAGTTTTACTATTGCACTGAAATTATAATTTAGAGCAGCCTCTAATACCGGTTAATCAAAAAATTGTCTAGTATTCTAAATCCCCAAAATCCAACAACAGTCACGTTTTGTCACGAACCACGGTTTTTGCCATATAGCCTTTCCGAAGAAAATTTCTATGTTTTTGCTAAGTTTGCGTAACTTTGTTTTGGCTGTAGAGTTTTTTGACAAGCAGAAATAATAGTTACCTTTTGACTTTTTGACTTTGACTTGACTGTAATAAACAAGAAACGATATACATAAATCTTATACAAAGGAGACAAGGATGCAACTCGTTTTGTCTCCTTTAGCAATAGAGAAAGAAAAAAGAAGAAGGAATCAAACCTCAATAAGTCACACGGAGTGCATAGAAAGAGGGAGAGAGAGAGAAGAAGAAGCGGAAAAAAATCGGCTCATGGAGACACGGATGGGACTTATAAACTAATCTATATATAAAAAAATAAGTTGTAAGTTTGTGTGTTTGTCCATGTTTTGTGTTTGTCCGCATATGTGTGTTTGTTTGTCCGCATATGACGTCATTATAAGTATATAAGGCTTTGCATATGACGTCAAAGGCTTTTAATGCCAAAAGGCTTGCGGCTAATAGAGAAAGTAAGAAAAGAAAGCGTGCCGAGGAATCACAAGAACAGCCTGAAAAAAGGCTTGCGTCTCAAAGAGAAATTACCAAAAAAAATCCTGCCGATGAATCACAAGAACAACGTGAAAACAGGCTCACGGCTCAAAGAGAAATTACCAAAAGAAAGCCTGCCGAGGAAGCTGCTTGAAGAGTCAATTCAAAGAGAAATTTTAGTATAAATCCTACAATGGCAGAAGAAACAGCCAAGGAAGCTGCTCAAAGAGTTAATGCCAAAAGGCTTGCGGCTAACAGAGAAAGTAAGAAAAGAAAGCGTGCCGAGGAATCACAAGAACAGCGTGAAAATTATCGCCTGGCATTCAGGTACAGCCCAGTCGATGATTATAGCTTGAGTAGATGTGTTCTAATCGGGACTATGTCTAAAATTTGCCCCGATTGCAAGGCCTTAAATTTTAATGGTGAAACAATGGGAATGTGTTGCGCCTAAGGAAAAGTTAAAATTCCTCAGCTGGCTGCACCACCAGAGCCATTGAAGACTCTATGACGTTACAGGCTGGGACACCAGGACACCGGGGCACAAGGAATATAAATGACGACCGGGACACTCAAAGAGAAATTACAGACCGGGACACAAATGACGACCGGGACACAGGGAATATAAATGACGACCGGGACACAGGGAATATAAATGACGACCGGGACACTGGGACACAACTACAACGGGGACGCCAAAAGGGCACAGGGGGGCTATATAAATGACGACGGGGACACAGGG